>NW_009909989.1:0-12106 GCF_000696875.1 Nestor notabilis | reverse complement strand
TGCTGTCCTGAGCCACATTGCACAACAGCAGCAGAAGGCTCCAAATGAAAACAACTCAGAATGTGGGAAAGCAGACAGAAACCCATTGCATGGACCTGACAATTATAGCAAATAAACTTTTTCAATACATTGTAATTTGTCTGACTCCTTGAAATTTTCAGATCTCCCACTTACTCCACTGACAACAGGAAGAGGCTCTGTCCTTCGGCTGATTCATACTATTGAAGTGGCTTCTTCCTGGCTAGTTGTTAAACATCCTGGTTTACCATGATTTTGTTACCTTGCTCCTTCTCTTGTGATTATATGTAGTGTTTGAATACCTCCTGTGATACTGTCACTTATTTGTAATGGCACCAAGATGCTTGGAGTAAATTTATTTACATCT
This sequence comes from Nestor notabilis, assembly GCF_000696875.1. Taxonomy (NCBI): domain Eukaryota; kingdom Metazoa; phylum Chordata; class Aves; order Psittaciformes; family Psittacidae; genus Nestor; species Nestor notabilis. The sequence continues at coordinate 11,721 of NW_009909989.1, read as the reverse complement.
CAGTGATTTCTTAGAATAGTTATAACCTTGTATTTTCAAACTCATAGTAGCAGCTTAAAGTCGCCCATGACCATGTCTCCATTATTTGCTGTAAAGCACAAAGTCAGTCTTCTGGATTTCAGTTTATTAGTAGGAAAAAAATCACAACTTACTGATCAAATTGTATAATACACATACACATACAAATACATGAGTGCCTGAAAAAGTATTTACAGGTTTGTGTGGACCTCATGGGTTCTTCAGTAAAACCTTTTTCCAGGGTTCACATCAAACACAACATTGATTTACAATTTAATGTCTTTCTCTTCGATTGCAAAATGCACTTGTTTACATCTCTGGTTTTGCATTGAGGTATTCACCAGTCTTCTTTAGCTGGTATAGGCAATACCTAGTACTTGCTATTTGATACAAGACACTTACCCATGAGAAGATGGGGGGGTTGGAGCCTGGATACAATAAGTCATAGAAAAAAGTAAACATGAAAGGTGGCAAATCATAAACAAAATCATGTGTGTGTGAACATGAAGCATGGGGTTATGGCTGTCTTTGAAAAATGGTAATTCTTGCTTTTAAGCCGAATTGCCAGACTGCAGTTTTCCAATGAGTGTTCAGAGTGCACCTTTGCATGATCGCTCTATTTTCTGTTTCAGTTTGTGGCCATTGCCTCTTGTCCAGGCACCAGGCAAAGAGCCTGGCTTTGCCCTCTTTACTTACTGCCATGAGGCACATATAGACATTGATCAGCTCTTCCTGAAACTTTTCTTCTCTAGGCTGATCAGCCCTGGCTCTTTCAGCCCCTACTCCTATGCCAGATGCTCCAGTTTCTTAATCATCTTCATAGCTCTTCACTGGAAGCACTCCAGTAAGCCCCTGTCTCTCTTGCAGTGGGCAGCCCAGACCTAGACCCAGCATGCCAGATGTGTCTCACCAGGGCTGAGTAAAGAGGAAGGATCACCTCCCTGCTGGTGACGGTCTGCCTAATCCAGCCCAGAAGACTGTTGAACATCTTTGCTGTGAGGACACATTGCTGGGTCACATTGCTGTCCACCAGGACTCCCACACTGTTTCCTGTAACAGTGATTTCCAGGCAGTCAGTCCCCAGCTTGTAGTGGTGCATGGATTTATTTCTTCCCAATAGCAGGAGTTAGCATTTCATTTTGTTTAACCTCATGAGGCTCCTCTGAAACCATTTCTTGAATCTGTCAAGTCCTTTTGAACTGCAGCACAACTGTCTGGTCTATAATCACTCCTCACAGTTTTGTATCACCTGCAAACTTGTTGAGGGCATATTCTGTCCCATCATCTACTTACTGATGAACGTTATTGGCCCCACTATTGACCCCTGGCCTCCAGCTGGACTTCAAGTTGCTGATCACAACCTTTTGAGACCATCAGTTCAGGAGGTTTTCCATTTGTCTACTTCATTCTTCATCTACTTTTCAAGGAGAGTTGTAGGAGATGATGTCATATGCATTGCTAATAATAAAATAATTATTGTCAAAAAAAACCAACTGCACAGGATGCTCTGTTCTCATTCTGTTAACCAGGACCAGCCACAGCTCCACTGCATTTACAAAGTCTCCCAAGCCCTGACCAACCTGGCCTGAACAACTCTTCATTGACCCTTCTGTGAGCAGGAGATTGGGCTGGATGGCCTCCTGAATGATTTGTTAGGCAAAAAACAGCCGATTTGCTCCCCAGCAGAAAGAGGACCCAGAGGTAGGCTCTTCCTGCAGTGAAAGGAGCTGGGAAGGGAGAGCCAGGGATCCATGAAGGACCAGGCCTGCTTCTCCTGCTGGACAGAAGGAGAGATGAGGGCGATGAATGCTGTATCTGGGAAGGTCATTTCCCACATTCAGCACTTTACTGCACCAACCCAGCTTCCCACAGCCCAACACTGCTACACCGAGTATGGGAACCCCTTGTGTCAGCCTTGGCTCTGGGTGAGCCCCTCTGATAGTTACAAGCTACAGCTTACAGCCCTCATTTCTGACTACCAGAGAACATTTCCTGGTCACAGGTAAAGCCAAAGGATTAAATCTAGAAGAAAAATGGCAGCAAGAGGTGAATAACAAGAAAAGAACAGCTGATCATACAGACTCGGCAGTGTGCAAAAGGTTATTTTTTTCTCTAACATTTTTCTATTGTTTGCTCAGAGATTGCTACACTTTCAATAGCCTACAGTGCAGTGGGGAAAGAATGAAGTTATTAGATTGCGATAAAGAAACTCAAAGAATATGGGATCCCAGAAAAACAGACATTTCTAAAAGACAAGATTTTATGTTTAAAAAAATCTTGAACAGGTGATTTCTTTTTGTCATTTAACACACCTGAGATTGTTGAGTCAGACATGCAGTATTGTAATGCCTGTGGCAACGATAACTCAAAATCCATTTAAAATAAGGATCAGAAACACAAGAGTGAAAAAGTAACTGTTAGATGATTCTTGTCTAGATTTCTAAAGATTGCAGAACCAGTCTGTAAGTTTTAAAGGGAATATAAATAATGGTACAGGGAACTGAAATGCAAAGGCAGAGAAAAAGTTACCCTGAGGAGCCTGTAAATTGAAAAACTGAGTGTCTGGTGAACCAATGAAGAAAGTGTCTCACATTAAAGTGAAAGTCTGTCTATACATGGCTTAGTTATGTTGAACACAGAGAGATAAAACTGAGATAATGGAGAAGTCAAGAAATCACCCCTTACTGTGGTAAGGTAAAATAAAATATCAAAAAATAACGGTTTGTAAGAGTGTGGGGAAATGAAGCACCTACTTGCAGGCTGAAACTATACCAGATGTTAAATCCTGTTGGTCATGTTAATTTTGTTATGAGGTTGTTAATTTGAGGTGTTCCTAAGAGCGCATCCAGGATTAAATCATTCTTTTTTTATAGCAGACCTTATAGCAGCTTTCCAGTACCTAAAGGAAGCCTATAAGAAATCTGAAGAGGGACTTTTTACAAGGCCATGTAGTCATAGGACAAGGGGCAATGGCTTGAACTTGAAAGAGGGTAGAATTAGACTAGGTATTAGGAAAAAAAATATTCACTTTAAGGTGGCTGAGGCACTGGCACAGGTTGCCTGGAGGAGCTGCGGCTGCCCCACCCCTGGCAGTGTTCAAGGCCAGGCTGCACAGGGCTTGGAGCACCCTGCTGTAGTGGAAGGTGTCCCTGCCCATGGCAGGGGGGTGGAACTGGATGATCTTTAAGGTCCTTCCAGCCCAAACCATTCTGTGATTCTTCATCCACACCGCATGGCACTTTTGGAGTCTCACAGTCACATCCATACTGTCCCAGACATGTCTCACCTGTCCTGTGAGGTCTTACTGCACATTTGGCAAGCCTCCTTCTGGGCTCTCCACAGTCATTGCTGTACCATGTGCCTGTACCTTCACAGCCTTTACAACAGATGTGTCATTACTTTTTTGTTATAAACCCAGGACTAGGAAAGAGGACCCTCGGAAACAGGACAGTTCACTGGATTATCAGCCTTTTCTGTGTTCTTCCCATGCTTCGAATTATCAACAAAATTTACAGAGCAGTGAACATCTGCTCTGTAGGACCGGCTCATCCCAACACAGCAGGCTCCTGCAGGGATGCAGCATACTGTCACATCTCATGGTGTTCAATTGTCATCTCCCAGCATGTATTCCTCAAGCCTGGGCTCCCTTTCCCTGGAGGGAGCCCATGAGCCTGGCTCAGCATCAGTAGTGCTCACTGTTACCGAGGGACATGGCCAAGGCTGGTGGGGAATCAGGGGCCTTCTCTGATTAGTGTATGTTCAGTTGAATCCTGAAGCTAAGGTCCTTTCCCCAGGGCACTGATTCAAGAGACAAGACACATGTCAACAAATAAGATGTATTTTATTTATGCCAGAAACCTCTACTGCAGTCTGATACTATAATTCCTACTCAAAGAGATCACGGGTAAAGAACAGGCCCTCTTAACACCCTCTTAGCACCCCATGATTATCTAACTCATTTCATAGGGAGTGATCTGCCTCTCAGTTTCAAACACCGTGAAGTCAGCCACTTACAGACAGCATCAGGCTTAACTCATTGATCCAAGGGCAGGATATCGAGGAAAGACGGCAACATCAGGAGACGTCTCTCAAATGAAACAAATCCTGCAAAACCCAGATCTCTCCTTTTTAGCCATGAAAACTGAGGATTAATTGCCTAGGCAGCCAAGAAAAAACACTGTTAAAACTACCTCAGCCAAGCTGCCCTCTTATACAAAACCCCTGAAAAAGTATTTTTCCTCAAACTTCTCCTAAGATCTTTGGTCCGTTTCTTCTAAGTCAACCTACAGTGAACGGGCATGTCTTACAGGGAGGAGCAAGAATGAGTGCAGAGCAAAGCTTGCAGCTACACAAAGGCAGAAGTGAAAATAAATCATACAGGCATAAAAATCTTCATTACTGTGCACACTTAAGACATCTTTCAGAGTAGGCTAAATTTGAAGGCATCTGAGAAAACCAAATTATAACCAAAACATGCTTATTGCAGTCATGGTTGCAGCAAAATTCTTGTGGGTAAATAACAGTTTTGTAGAAATAGTGTTAAAATTTTATAAACAATGTTTAGAAAAGCCAGAGAGTCCAACACAGGCAAGGTCCATACAGAGCACACTGAACTGGCACATAATTCTTGCGTGATTTCTCTCTTTTTACACTGTAGTCTTCTTCACTAGGGAAAACAAGACATCTGTGGTCCCATAAAGCTTTTAACTAGCAACTTGCAAAATTCAATAGAAAAAAAAAAAAAAGATTGCTAGAAAAGAAACTGGAGGTAGGGAATAGGAAAAGAGGGCAGTTTGAGCCAGGCAAGAAATAAGCTAGAAGATGGAAAAAGACAGATGGGAGCTAATTTGCACAAGACCTTGAAGGAAAAAAACAAGCAGTCTGAACACTACGTGGAAAGCTAAAATACAAGAGATTTCTCCACAAATGTTCACACTGAATGGTATTTAAAACCCTTAATAAGATATGAATTTGGGTAACACTTTAATTGTCTTTCTGAGAGAATGACTCAGGTGATACAAGTCTCAGGACTGTTCTTATTGTTTTCGCCGCCTGAGGAGTCACTAAATAATTATGCCATTGTTGTGATTGAGGCCCCATTTCTGAGAAACTTTAACAACACCTAGATGTACTGACACTAAGCACATTTCAGTGATTTAGTTTCCTGCAGTTGCTTTAGTAACCACTTCTTTGATAGGATTAAACAATTCTGTCACTCTTTTGGAAAACCCACTAGTCTCCAATCATAGAATCACAGAATGGTTTGAGTTGGAAGGGACCTTAAAGATCACCCAGTTCCAACCCTCTGCCATGGGCAGGGACACCTTCCACTACAGCAGGTTGCTCCAAGCCCTGTGCAGCCTGGCCTTGAACACTGCCAGGGATGGGGCAGCCACAGCTTCTCCAAGCAACCTGTGCCAGTGCCTCACCACCCTCACAGGGAAGAATGGGAAGTAATATCTTCCCATTAAGCACCATTTATCCTCAGCCAAATAGCTATCTCTTCACTTGAGGATGCAATTATTTTCTCAGTGGCACATAGCCCATGGGGCAGCCCGAAGATGACTCTAAAACAAATGCAGGAGCCCAAAGCACAAACCAAGTTTCACATCTGTGCAACAATAAAACACAAATAGGACATACAGTAGAGATGTCACCTGAACCATCCCTTCACAGCTCCTGCTATATTGTTATGAAGGATTAGTACAGCTTCCAATTTGAAGGAGATGCAAACAAATGGTCTAGAAGAAGTGAGAGAAGAAACATGGCTGACTTGTTCCAAAAATCCAGGTTTACGTTTGCTCTGTTCCATTTTGAAGGACACCTGGGCCTTATTACTGAATAAAATCATCTGTCTTTTCAGAAACTGAAGACGAAGTGCTGAGCTTCTCAATTATTCGTTGCCATTCTACTGATGTAGAATGGTAAATACTGCACTTTACAGAGATCAGAGTATTGTCAAAACAAACCTCATTGGTGGTTTAAGGTAGCACCAGTAGAATAATCTCCTTTCCCTGGCAAAAAAAAAGAAAAAAATAGAAAAGCCTGACAATTCAGAAGCAGATAGAGCACTTTTTCCAGTGGTGACCTCTAAGCTCACCCATAAAGAGACAAAAAGACAAAAGGCTTTAGTAAACTAGCACAGCCATCTAAAGAACTCACTGGTTATAGACACAGCATGTAATAAAGAGAAAATTTAAGTCTCTTCTGGAATGGATCATTTAATAATAATAATTCTTCATCCTTAACCAATGCACTGACCACCAGAAAACAGCACAGATTGCAGGACATGCCTTCTGGGGTGATATTTGGTAATGTCTTTGCAAATGTAGCCTAGTTTTTCTCCATGTTTAAGCAGGCTTTATTTCTCTGTGGAGTATCTAATCAGCACCTGATAAAGGATCCCATTCCAGAAAAGGCCTCTGTACAGGCTGTGGTAACACTGCATCTTTCATCCTCTAGGTCATGGATAAGGCAAATGAGCTATAACTTTTCATCTATCTTGACCTAAGCCTTCCTAAAAGAAGTGCCTTTCCAGACTCTAACAAAGGTTCTTACCATCAACGGACAAATCAGATGATTTTGCAAACTATTGCATCTGGAATTTTAAAAAAAGCCCCAAAAACTTACACACCAAATGTCCACTGTGATTCCTCAAGAGTCAGACACCAAGCTCCTTGAGTAATGCTTCAGCCAACAAACTCAATTATGCTGAGGTACAGGTGATGTGACTAGAGCTGACTGTACTCTAACAATGTCTCATGCTGGATGTGGGCAGGAGAGCACATGGGCAGGGTAGCGTTAGAAGCCATGTGGCATCCTATGCTTTGATAGTTACGTAGAACTGTCACTTTTGAAGCTCTTCTACCTCTAGAAACTTTAGATGCCAGGCTGCAAACAGGCACTTTAGGTGAGCCCCAAGACCAATTGAGAGGCAGTCTGAGTGCAGGTCTAAACATGCACCATTCTGTGGATGCCCAAATACCTCTGTGTTGTGGAAAGGTACCATACAGCTAGCATATGGCAGGCAAATTCACTCCAGAGTCCACATGCCAAAAGGGTAGAGGGGATTTATAGGTAGCTGAAGTCTAGCTTGTTCTTTTACTAACATGACTGTACTTGCCAAAGCAAAGTCCAGCAGTGCTGACACACACACTTGGATCAGGAAAATCACTGTGCTTTTGGGATGCTGTTGACAGAGGTTCTAGTACAAAAGAGAAGTGAAGTTTGTGTAAATTCCCATTAACACTGCTGTATATATTCTTTAGAACTGACTACAATTCTGTCACTCAAGTCCTTGTTAGTTTTGGCATCTTTCATAAGCACAACAGACAGAAGCAATTCTGAAAATCTTGGAAGGGTGCAGAGAAGACATCAGGAAAAGCCTGCACACCACAGAAGACTGTGCCAAAACAGATGAGTTTATAAAGATCACTTTGCTATGTAGTCTATTTGAACATTGTACATGCCATGTCTTTCACCATATATTCTTCAGACTATAAATAAATCAAATTGACATATATTCACAATCTAGCACCATCTGCTGCGTAAAAGAGGAAGACATTCTAAAAGCAAAAAAGGATCTGTTTCTTTTCTTACGCGATACATCTTAATCACTGAAATATATTCCTGTTTTTACAAACATGTAGCTTGACTTTAAATGTAATGAGCATTTGAAAAGAACCATTTGAGAAAACCCTTCTAACTATGGATGCTTATTTACTATTAGTTTCTGCACTGCTTTAAAAATTCATTAATTTCCAAAACACTAAGCTGAGGGCAAGAAAGAGGAAGGTCTTGTCTAAAGGTGGTGGATTAGACCTTTGTGGAAGAGATGCACACAGTCAGAGACAAAGGTTATGTTTTCCATATAAATTCTTCTAATTTAAGATAAACATTGGATTTAATAATTGACACAATTCTCTGCATCTTGTATAGTGGTTTAATTTGCTAATTATATTTTTCAACTGTTCTGTATATAGACTCACAGCAGGTCTTTTTTTTTTTTTTCATTAGCTATGACAGAAGCATGCGATATTATTCCCAACAAATTTTAATTTAGGAACAAAAGTTACACCTTTCTATCTCTTTCTAAAGTTTTTAGAAAAGAGTGGCAAAGGATAGAGGCATATTCTAAAATTAACACAGGCTACCTCAAAAGATTAAGCTCAAGCAACTTTGTTGCCCCACATGACAGCAACATTAACTCCTTCGGGAGCTTAGCTCTCTTTCACTTCTTCAATATCTAAGCTGTCCCATTTGACTTTAACATACAATCTATTACAGAACCGCTGAAATCATTTAATATAACAAACTTATTTACAGTTTCACAAGTCTCTCACACTAAAGCATTGAAAAATTATTTCCCTTCCTCCCTCTGCTTTGTCCAAAAGGCATTATTCTTAGCAAGCTGGATGTCAGCAACTCAAAACAAAAGGAAGTTAAATTAAGTTTCTGCTTTAAAAACAGAAAGGAAAAAAAGAAAAATAGCTCACAAAATTACAGCCTATTGATGCAGTGAATTCTGGCCTGTGCAAAGCCTTATGGCACTGACCACTGACAACTATCACTGTGGGCCACAGGGTGCTGTGACCCTCCACCAAAATCCTGCCTGAACTCAGACCAGGGGCTGAATATAGTCCCCAGAATCCTTTTCCAATCAAAAAGTGTCTATTTTGTTTATTTCTACAAGGAGGGTCTCTCTCAACAGATAAAACCCACACACTGTAGGCCAACCATCAGTTGCATAGCTATTTGGACACAATTTTAAGCCGCTGCTTAGCTGCAAATGTGTATCCTTAACAGGATGCTTTAGCCCTGTGCTGTAGCTGGCAGAATCTTTGGTGAAGTACCTCTCAAAACCCCAGAGTATCCAGTCTCTTTGACTTTTCAGTAAATATACTAAAGAAGTACACTGCCTCGTATACTGTCTGCTTTTTTAATAATTTCTTTTGGTGAGCTACTGCATAGTTTAGTATACTGGGAAATGGAAAAGTGGAAGTTCTACGCAGATAAATAGAACTCAGAGCTGAAATGTATTATTAGTACTCCAATTTTCTGAATAGAGCTAGAAAACCCAAAAATTTCTCCTGCTGTAAGAACCAGACTCCAAAGTCAAAGACAGGCTCCAGCTGCTTTGATTCACCAGCAGGTTTCACAAACTACAAAGGAGTATAAAGGCTTCACCACTGCCCATTCTTCCTAATGTTTTCCCCATGCAACTGTTTATTCATCTGCAATGAGGTTAAAGGGTTGCAAACAGCGAAAAAGCTGTGAATTATTCCTTAGCCCTCTGAACCTCAGATTACTGATGTTGTCTTTCTAAATCACATTTTCTTCATTTCATATCAGGACTTTAAATGACCTGGTATCAAATCACTCTCCTCAGAGCAACCAGGCTACAATTTCTAAAGAATATAAACACAAGTCCTTCCGTTACCCCTGAAACAGGGTAATACATTCCGCAGCAGAACAGATTTTAAAATTATGAAATGTCAAAAACCCACATCTAGCTGCAAGTCTACAGAAAAACCTTGTGAACTCTGCTGAGAGCTTTCCATAATATTTCAGGATATCCACTCTAAACATAGCTGAATATATACCTCAGATCTTGTGAGCTATTTCTTCATCTACGGTTTTTCAGTTGCTAAGAAACTTCTGTTTCTTGTAAAATACATGTTTACAACGTCCCACATGCTGTAAGGAATCATTCCTCATCAGATTGACTTTGAATATACCTGAAAGCATTTTGTTGCTCCTAGGTTTTATCTGCTATGGTCCAATGAACTTCACCGAGCTTGAACCCGACCTTGACACACTGCTCTTTACCTTCAGGTGATAATTCAGAAAGTAACTGCTCACACTCAAGATTAAAATCATTCTTTTCAGACAGTTTTGAGGAAAACAACAAGATCAAAACCAATCCTTAACCTCCGCCACTCCCTGACTTGAAGCCAAGTGCAGTTAGATTTGCTCCCATCCTCAAGTCTCTCTGTCACACAGGGAGTTTGAATGCAAAGCTTGTTGCTCACTTCATCAGATGCAGCTTCAGGGAGTCTTTTTTGTAATGAAAACACAGCTTACATATACAGCTTCTATTTCAAAATGTACTTTCAAACACATAACTTCTAGTGAGAAGAGAAAAACAGTTCCCTGAAAATGTTTGCAGCATGAATGCACTCAAATGAATTTATAGGCTTTTCTGAATCAATAAATCATTTCTTTGCCACATCAGAGTTGCGGCCTTAGAAAGGGACCCTTAAAAACACTCACGTTTTCATACCTGTAGCAGAAGTTTCTGATCAGATCACATCTCTGTGTGTGTGAATTTCAAATATGATATTAACACAAAAAGCTTTGAAACTATATCGTATATAAAACTATATTAAACTATATTTAACTGTGTAGAGTCACTGCCTTGCTCAGAAGTGACTAAATCCTCCCTGAGTATTGTACTAGCAATGGATCCAAAACCTAAACTCACCTGCATTACAGCAGCCTACATCTGTCTCACCTGTATGTCAAAGAGCCTGGCAAATTCTAAATCAGTCCCACATGCTTCACTGGAAAGAGCAGGTGTTCAACACCTTTGCAAAATCAGGTAATTTGTTGGGTTGGCTAAAGCTATAAACTCAAGTCTTGTGCTTAAACCTGTTCAGCAACTCCTCCTTTAGAGGAGTAAGACCTTGCCCTATGGCTTGGTCATTCACAATGACATTGATCTCCCACGTATATCCTTGGACTACGGACACAACAGTAATTACAGCATTAACTTCTACGGCACCTGGCAGAGTTTCATACTGAAACCAAAATCATCCCCAGATCCTTACTATCTGCTTCTTGCCAGTGCTTTGCACCTCCTGCCAAAACACCCAGAATTCCTGATGCTAATACAGGGAAAGTAAAAATCATCAAAACTGACTCTCAATTGAAGTAACTAAGTAAGTAAATAAATAAATAAAAAGGAGGTTTCTCAAATTAATTGTTTTTACGAGAATACCTGAGGCTGAGCAGGAATCTTTGGAAACTGAAAGACAAGTTTCCAGAATTGTTCAGACTAGTTCGTAGTAATGTTCAAAAGCCATCCCAGTGTATATATTCTTCTTTGCTCTTGACTTCCAGCAAGCAAATAGTGTTCTGTTCTTCACTCCCAAAATGCAGCTTTTCCTTAATGCCTGTTCAACTTTACTCAGAAAACCTGAACTCACTCATAGAAAATAAAATAGTGACATTTCATCAACAGGGAAACCTTGTCTTTTAATCTACATGGCCTTTTAGCAAACAAACCTCTTAATGAGCAATATTTAAAGATCATTTTTCTTCAGCCTCAACACCATTCTTTCCACCTGTGCTTTCCACTCTGCATGGATCAACACAGTACACTTTTCCTATAAATGTGGTTAATTTATTTCTCCATATTATAAAATGCAGAGGACATACTCATTTTACTCCAGCTATCAGTAATTACAAATTCAGAAACCAAAACCAGTTGAGGTGGCGGAGGGGGGAGTAAATAGTTGCAAATGGTAGCCGGACAGCAGTAACTAGACCTAGAGATGCTACGAACATGAACTCTGGAGCACGCCGTGCCAAGGCTGGTTCTGCCATCAGTTTAGTACGCTCCAACTACAGCCCGCAGGTTTCTCACGTCCTGCTGGACCACATTGGCCTCCAGGGAGGCCGCAGGGCGCAGGAACCGCCAGC
>NW_009909988.1:8814-9127 GCF_000696875.1 Nestor notabilis | reverse complement strand
CAGCCCCCGGAGCCCTTCCTCGCGTGTCTTCAGCCTGGCCAGGTCATCCTGTGTCTGGGTCAGAGTGGTGCTACCCCCTGGGTGGAGCCATCCCCAGAGCCCAGGCACCAGGAGCTGCTTTGGGGCTGCCCAAAAGCAGCTGTTTACAACAGGAGGGTGACTGGCTGAGCTGAGACAGAAGGGCCCCCTGTGATCCCTCGGGACCCCAGATCCCTGCTCCATCCCTTGAGGAGCTGCAGACAAAGCCCAGAGGAGCCCGGAGCACATTTTCCTTTTCCCTGAAAGCAGGGTAAATACAAATCCCCCTCGGCAG
>NW_009909988.1:8007-8730 GCF_000696875.1 Nestor notabilis | reverse complement strand
CCCCCCCCAGCCTGTGAAACACATTAGGGCTGGTGCCATGCACTGATGATTATTCCATACCTGGCCCTAACTGGGAACAATTAGCAGTTGTTTTAGCAAATGCACGTCTGTTTGTCAGGGCTCCCGGCACTGAGTGTGGACACAAGGATCCCCAGCCCCTTCCCCAGCCGGGGCAGGGACCACAGCCAAGGGAGCTCCCTGTGGTTAAAGGTGCTCTTGGGGGGAATCCAGCTTCTCCAAGGCCGAGCAGCCCCAAGCCCTCAGCATGCCCTGCTGGTCCCTCTCCAGCGTGGTGGCCGTCCCCACTGCAGATGCGAGCAGGTGGACCCTCGGACCCTCGAGCTCCTGTAACATCTCTGCTCTGTGGGAGTTTGAGCTGCACGAGATGCTGCTGCAAGTCAACAAGGACCTTGTTAACTGGTCCTTAATGGGGGGGGGGACGATGGTGGTACGGGAGACTGCTTCAGGCAGTGGGGAGCTCACACCCTGGCCATTGGACCCTCGGACCCTCGAGCTCCTGTAACATCTCTGCTCTGTGGGAGTTTGAGCTGCACGAGATGCTGCTGCAAGTCAACAAGGACCTTGTTAACTGGTCCTTAATGGGGGGGGGGACGATGGTGGTACGGGAGACTGCTTCAGGCAGTGGGGAGCTCACACCCTGGCCATTGACAGTCTGTGTGGCAGCCCCCAGCCCGGGCCTCCCAGGGGCCGTGGGGCGCGTAC
>NW_009909988.1:3314-7989 GCF_000696875.1 Nestor notabilis | reverse complement strand
TCTCCCCCCTGCCACAGAGCAGGGCTTCCCTTGCTCTCTGGGCACTGCAGGGAAGTGGGAGCTCTCCGATGCTCCTGGACCTCTTTTTTCCCATCTTTGGGGAAAAGGTAAATCAGACTTGAGCTGTTTTTCCAGGGTCTTGCTGTCTGTCCCCTGCTGCCCATGCACACCTCGTGTCTGGTGTACCTCAGTGTCTCCCCCGCCTCTGCCCCAGTAACGAGCATCCTCTCGCATAAAGCCAGACAGGAACCATGCCCAGAAGACTGGGTGGTCTAGAGGAGATAATAGAGAAGGTTGTAGAGGGATGCGGGCAAAAAGAGACTCCAAATCTGCTTTAAATTAGGACTGAAAGCTGTGGTTGGGTTCTTGACCCTGCTGGGGAATGGGAAGTGCTGGATGTGCTGCCCAGCATAGTGGAGAAAAGGCAATTCCCAGATCTGCTCCCACAGATGCTGGCACTTCCCAGGCTTTTTAAGCAGCAGGGATGCTGTGTGCTGCTGAGGCTGGTCCTGACCATGAAAGTGATGAAGGTTGGAGCCAGTGCACCCCTGTAAGACCTAGGGTTGGAGCAGCCCAGGGAATAGTGGGTGAGGAAACCACAGGGGCTTCCCCAGCAGCACCGAGCCTTTGTTCCTGAGCGTTCTCACCCTTGGAGCTCTGGCTGCTCCATGAAACCCACAGTGAGCCCCAACACCGGCTCCCTGCAGCTCGGGGGACTCGGGGTCCTGCCAGGGGGAGTGGGCAGCCTGCTGGGGTGGGACATTGGAGATGCCAGGAGCTGGGGTTTGCAGACAGAGGGGCTGAGCGGTGGCTCAGCTGCCGGGGACTGGCTTGGTTTTCCATGGCCTCACATTTTCCTGTGCTGGAGAGTTTGCGGAGAAGGTAGAAAATGCAGCAGCCGGGAGGGGAGAGAAGGCAGAGGGGAGATGAGTGGGGCCAGTGGGGAAGGGTTTGCTCTGCCAGGGTATTGGGACCTTACACGCCTGCCAAGGCAGACAGTGCTCTGCACCACAGTGTTGGGGTGACATGGATGTGGCCCCACCAAACCCTGTGTCTGTGGGCAGTGTCCCCTCCCAGGGTGGGTTGGGGACAGGGGTTTTGTGGAAGGCAGAGCACTGCCTTCCCTTCCTGGCTCCCATGGGATGGGCTGGCAGCCTTGCAGGGCTCATGCAGGCTGGGGATGCCCAGAGGGTGCCGGGGACTTGCCAGGCCAGAGAGCATGGGGATGGGCTCCGGTTTGCTGCCATGCTGCAGCTCCTGCCGTGGATCTCAGCAGGGACCAGCCGAGGCAGCACCCGTGGCCACCCGAGGCTGTCCCTCTTGTCATGCAGACATCCAGAACTCCTGCTTGGTCAGCTCATCGCTGCTTCTGGGGGGGTGCAGCAAACCTGACTTTAAGAGGAGCCATGAGCTGGCTGCAGAGTGTCTTTAACCCAACCGAGCAGACCCACCTGAGAGGGCAGCCGGGCTCTGCCTGCAGCGCTGCTGGCATGACTTGCAGGCAGACGCAGCAGCACGGTGGGATGGGGCATTTCCTCAGGCTCGTTTCTGCTGGAGCCATGTTTATTTTGCAGTCCTGGTTTTTGGAAGTATGGAGAGCTGACAGGGCCTGCGGGCTCTGCCTGCCAGCCCCAGCTCCCTGCCCTTGGTTCTCTGCCGGTTGGACAGGGCAAAATGACTAGGGGTGGAGAGGAGGAAAAGATAACCCCGGGGTACCCCAGGGCAAGGCAGAGGGCAAGAACAGGTGGGTAAAACATCAAAGGAAGGCTGAGTTCAGTTTTCATCCTCTCCAGATACTCAGATGGACTCCTCTTGCCAGGAGGAGTTGTTCCTCTTTCAACAGCTTGAGGGATCACTCTCTTCAACCCTTTCATTCTTTCCTCTTCTCTCATGTCCCATCCCCACAGCCATCTCCATCTCTTCCCTCCCACAGAGCTGAGGTCCCAGCTGGGCATCAGCTGTCCTGCCTTCCCTGCACCCAGCAGAAGCATTTCACGATGCCTTGGGGAGATCCACCAGCACCCAGGGAGCTGGGACCCATGGTCTAGCACCAGTCTGGGATGAGATGTTATCTCCAGATGTTGACCTTCCTGGTAACAGCCAGCGAGCCTTCACCCTTCCCCAGCTCCTCCAGTGACCTGGCACATGCCCCGAGGGTCTGTGCCATTTGCTGGGGCTGAGGCCAGGGACAGGGATGGAGCGGAGTCCTGCAGCCCACCCCTGGCACTGCTGGGGGAGACCAGGGGGTGGGTGACCCCTCACAGGCATGGTGACACATCGAAAAAGCACCTTTTCTTAGCTCAGGATTGATGCCCACATGTCAGGGGCTGCCAATGGGGGGAGAGTCTTTGCCACAATTGCCTGACCTTTAAGGAAAGGTGGTTGGAGAGATGGAGGGAGCAGAAATCCTGAAAGATTATTTGTTTCTCACAAACTATATTTAGGCACCATTGGGAAAACCCAAAAATGCTGAGTTCTGCTGAATAAATACAGGAGCTTTGTGGTTCTTTCCCCCAGAGGAGAACAAGATTAGTAAGTTAACGGTAAATTGTATTTTGGTTTGACATACCTGAGGGTTTCCATTCCAAGTTGAGCTCTTGATGCCATGATGACGATGATGGACCTAAGGCAGCACTGCCCCATCTTGTGAAAATGTTCTTTGGAGGAGGTAAGGAGGCAGCTGGTGCACCCGCCATGGCACTGCCTGGGTTTGGGTTCAACTTTGCATTCTGGAGTATTTTCACAAATGTTTGTGTATTAGGATGTTTTTAAGCTAGAAGTAGGGTGAAGCTGGTGCCACTCCCGTAGTAAAGTCCTTCCCTAGTGGGATGTACACCCCCAGTCTCCCAGTTCTCCCAAAGTCATCAAAATTCTATGATGTCCCTTGAGCCGGCTCCACTGGGACATCAGCGTCTCTCCATTGTAGAAATTAGGCACTGGAGTAATTCAGGTCCTTATTACAGCAGCTCGTCCACAGTAGCTCTTCTCCAGAGAGGCCCAAGTGGAGGCTGTGATGGAAATTGTTGCACAGGGCAGCACCCTGTTAAGCAGATTAGAGACACAGCTGAAGAACTTCCATTGGAGCTGCTCCTCTGACCAGGTTAGAGATGATGGTCCACATGGAGAGGAGAAGATAAGGGAGGTACTCAATGAGGAATCAGTTCAGGAAGAAGGATGCTGGTACAAGATGGTTTGTCAAGAGGAAGAAGCGACCCAGCCTTGGGTAAGAACCATCAGAAGGAAGACAGTGACCTGAACCTGGACTGATTTGGGGCCTGGGAAGAGAAGAAGAAATACAACACGGTGTTTTCCCAGCACTGGTGAATTCTGTCCAGTAGCAGGGATTAAGACAGTGAGGTTGCAGGTGTGTGCCAGAGGCTGCAAATATGGGAGCCAGGTCTGGGCTGCTCCAGCCTGCTCATTACTGAGCTTTGCTGGAGGGGCTGAAACCAACACAACCCAAAAGTACTGCAAGTGCCGATCTGCCCCACAGACCACCCTGATGAACCCGTGTGGCTTAGAGGACACGTCTGCATCCAGCTACGGTGGCGGTGCTGGAGCTCCCAGTGAGCACAAGGGGGACTTCAACCACAGCACTGATGGTGTTGCCAGCAAGTGGGGGCTGGCAAAAGGCCACCCTTGGTTATGGGGCTCCCAAGGGAGGTCACCAGGTGACATCTGTTGGTGTTGCACTGAAGATCTTTGGTTTGACACAGCTTGAACTGGTGCAGATGTGCTTGGCCCATGGCACCATCCAGAGGTGTCAGAGCAAAGTGTGAGCTGTGCACAAGAGCAAGATGGGGATGCAGGAGCTTCCTGGAGCTTTCTGCTAGGCCATGGGCGTGTGCAGCTCTGTCTTTGGTGGAGCAGGGCCTGAGGATTCTCCAATGCTTCCCAAATTACATGACCTGTCAGTGTGCTCTTGCAGCCCAGAACCCCCCTGTGTGCAGGGCTGCACCCCCACAGCATGAGCAGCAAACAGGTTGAGGGAGGGGATTCTGCCCCTCTGCTGTGCTCTGGGGAGGTTGGTAGATTAGACATTAGGCAGTTATTTGTGCTGAGGTGCGGCCCCCGGGTGCCCAGAGAAGCTGTGGCTGCCCCAGCGCTGGCAGTGTTCAAGGCCAGGTTGGACACAGGGGCTTGGAGCAACCTGCTCTAGTGGAAGGTGTCCCTGCCCGTGGCCGGGGTTGGAGCTGGATCAGCTTTAAGGTCCCTTCTAATGCAAACCAGTCTGGGATTCTACGATTCTATGTTTCTATGATGTGATTCTCTTCCAGACCAGCAGCAGTGCAAATGGCCCCTTGCTCAGCTCTTGCAGCACCCTAGGGCTGCAAAGCTGCCTCCTGGATTGCATTTGCTGGGATTTCAGCTGCTCCTTGGAGAGGCACAAGGAATTGGCACAGACCTGGGGAGCATGGACATCCTGTGGGGCTCAGCTGCCATGGGGCATCCCATGTCCAAGGGGGCTCAGCTGTCATGGGGCCCCATGCCCTGGTGCTGTGGGGCTCAGCCCCAGCTCGTGTCCTGCCTGGCTTCAGGCTGCCCCGTCATTCTCCTCTTCTCCTCTGGATCATATTTATTTATTTATACGGTGAATGTAATAAAACTCCATCAGGAAACGGAGGCGATTCCCTGCCATTCCATGCAAGCCAGCCCTGGGCTGGGGCGAACAAGG
>NW_009909988.1:2856-3171 GCF_000696875.1 Nestor notabilis | reverse complement strand
GGGAAAAGCTTCACTTCGGGGGCAAGCAGGGCCAGGGGTGAAAGGGCTCCTGTGCTGGCTTGGGACGTCATCAGGGAGCCCCACAGAGCCTCTCCCAGCACAAGATGCCTTCTCTGCCCATCCTTGTCTGCCAGGAAACAGGGCTGGGCACTGCAGGTTAGCTGGGGGGCAGACAGTCGCCCCATGGCCCAGCCTGGCATCTGTATGACCTGCTCTTACCAGGGCTGAGCCAGCTGGGAGGCAGCTCCAGCCCTTCACTTACCTGAATCAGGAAGCTGCTGTAAGCCACAGATGCTGCCATCAGCAGGATTAAGA
>NW_009909988.1:0-2563 GCF_000696875.1 Nestor notabilis | reverse complement strand
CCAGCTATTCCTGTGAAATTCTTCAGGAAGGGAAAACCATCCCCCCGGATCACTGCGTGGCTGTGCCATCGCCCTCCCTGCGGGCTGGCAGGGAGAGCATAGGCTGCGCTGCAGGTTGGTCCCTGGGCATGGTCCGTGGCCTGCCCTTGCTGTTTGGGTTTTTACTCCCTGCTCCAGCCCCTGCCTGCAGACCTGGTGCGGGGGCAATCTCGGACCACAATGGGGATGGGGCGAGGGTAGGACAGTGGGGCTCTCAGCACCCAACAGCACATCCTGCCTGCCCCAGCCAAGGTGTGACAGGACAGCAACCAAGGCCCCCTCCACAGCTCCATCACCCCCTCCCTGAATCCATCACCCCCTCCCCAAATTCATCACCTCCTCCCCAAATCCATCACCCTATCCCCGTCCTATTGCCCTATCCCCACCTCCACTGCCCTCTCCCCAGCTCCATCATCTCCATCTCAGATCCACCACTTCCTCCCCAGCTCCACTTCCCACTCCCTGGCTCCATCACCTCCTCCACAGCTCTGTCACCTCCTCCTCTACTCCATTGCTCCCTGCCTGCCTCCATCACCCTCTCCCCACCTCCATCACCCCAGCCCAGCTCTGTCGCCCCCTGCCCAGCTCCCACTGGGGCTGTGCCCATCGCTGGTGCTGAGGGGGATCTCCCAAACCCCGGGAGCACCCCTCCATGGCTAGGCAGGATGGGCATTGCTGCAGCCTCTCTGTACCCTGGGTTGGCAGTGAGGGATTTTTCTCCACCAGTGTCCCTTCCTGCTCTCCTTCCCGCTCCCCTCGCTGAGGCTCTTGCTGAGGTTTGCAAGGGCTGTTGATGGGAAGAAAGGAAATGGGGCAAAGCTGCTGCCAGGAACCACAGGCTCCCGGGCTCCTGCGATACGGCCCCGCTCCGCCGGCCTGGCTGCTTCCCGGGCAGGATTTCTGTGCAGCCTCTGTGAGCCCTTTCTTCCAGCTATTGATATTGGATTCCCAGCCCAGGGCCACTTCCAAGGCAGTAAATCTGCTGTGTTGCTCTACCTGGTGTTCTTGTTTTCACTGCGGCCTCCTGCGATCCGCCCCCGCTCCGCCGGCCTGGCTGCTTCCCGGGCAGGATTTCTGTGCAGCCTCTGTGAGCCCTTTCTTCCAGCTATTGATATTGGATTCCCAGCCCAGGGCCACTTCCAAGGCAGTAAATCTGCTGTGTTGCTCTACCTGGTGTTCTTGTTTTCACTGCGAGGCTTCCAGACCTGCTGGAGATCTCGGCTTCTATGCGTGGCTGTGCCTCTCCCAGCCCGGTGCGATCGTGGTGCTGTGCCCTCCTCTGCTGGTGCACCCCGGGGTGTGGGCACGGGTGAGCAGGTTGCTCCTCAGCAGGCAAATGTCCCTGTGCAATGAAAGAGCGAATTCAGCCAACACTGGTGGCAGTCCCTGCTCCTCCCTGCCCATCGCCATGTGTGGGACGAAGCTCCAGGAAGGGTCCTTTGCTGTCCCTATGCTGGTCCCTGAGGCTTGGGCAGGGCTTGTGCATCCCATAGAGCACCCAAGGAGGGAGTTGGGGTGAGGGAGGAGTGCCCCTGGGGTGAGGGGCACCCGCTCTTCTGTGTTAAAAGAGCCCCTTGACTCTAAACCCCCACGTGTTGCTCTTGGCTGGGCTGCGGCACCTCCTGCCAAGAGCAACAGTTTTACATATTAAAGCAAAATTAAATTAAAAGACATTTGTTTGTGCCTTTGGCCCCCCTCCCCACATTAACCCTTTGCCACCCAGGCGGCAGGGTTGGGAGGTACGAGGGCACCCTTGAGGGTGAGTGGGGATGGTGGGACTGGCACCCTGGGGTCCCATCCGGCTGCTGCCTGAGTCCTGAGACCTTTGGGTGTCTCCAGTCCAAATTTCCATAGCAAACAGCTTCCTAAAGGGAAGCCTCGGTGGCAGGAGCTGAGCTTTAGGGTGCCCTGGAGCAGTGGCTGTGACACCCTTGGATCCCTTACCCCAAGCAGGATGTGAATCCTGGGGCTGGGGGGTGAGTGGGATGAGGGACCCTACTAGGGACTGCTCCCAGCACCCTGCAGGAGTGCTGCCAGCTCCTCTGTGGGTGACAATTTGTCCCCAGAGCTAGACTGCGGCACAAAATACCCCAAACCCACCCATTTCCGAGGAGGAGCATGGCCTTAACTGCGGTGTGAAGTCCCTTGATGCAACTGCTGCTCCATCACCCGGGCGCATGGGATGGTGCTTCCTGGGAGCCTCCCCGGAGATGGTGGCCAAGGGGACAAAGCCCCCTCCAGCATCCCAAATGCCCCCAAATAACCCTTTCCCCAGGGCCCCAGGGCAGGGTGAGCAGTCGCCCGGTGCTAGAGGGAAGTTCTGTGGCGACGGCTTATCTCCTGTGCCATTAGAATAACTGATAAGTGGCTCCCATGGAATTTCCTTATAGCACTGGATCAGGGATGTTTGAATAACGCATGGCCGGGTGTCAGAGTGTGGCTGGCGATTAGGAGCCGCGTTGACAGGTTGTTATGTTGTTACTAAAGGAATTGCAGGGCTGTGGGGAATGCCTGGGAACGGCGC
>NW_009909987.1:9048-9283 GCF_000696875.1 Nestor notabilis | reverse complement strand
TAAATACTCCCCACATTCTTGTCTATTCTCCTGTCAGCATCTTTAAATAGTCCTTGTGCCTCTGTCCCCCCATCAGCACTCCTAAATCCCTCCTGCGTCCTTGTCTGTCATGCCGCCGCTCTCCATCAGTATTCTTCAGTCCTCCCTGCATCCCTGGCCCTGCCTACTCAGCCCCGTCAGCACCCCTGCATCCCTTCTGCCCCCTCCCTACCAGTATTCCCATCTTTCCTCTGCC
>NW_009909987.1:4420-8865 GCF_000696875.1 Nestor notabilis | reverse complement strand
GCCCCGGCATCTCAAGGTGCTCATGGCTGCTCTCTGTTATTGCGCTAATTGATGCAGCGCAGTTGCTGCTGGGTGAGTCAGGGCACCGGCCAGGGCAGGCTTCCCGTCCCTCCGAGGGGATGCCATCCTTCCCTGGGGATGCCGTCAGCACTTCCCAATGGGGCAGGATGTGAGGAATGGGGTGCGTTCCCAGGCCCCCTGAGGGAATGCTGGATCTTCTGGCCTCTCTCCAAAATGGGGTCCCTCCAGGGCTCCTGCAGATGGGGTACTTGTGAAGGCAGGACACCGGCCAGGGCAGGCTTCCCGTCCCTCCGAGGGGATGCCATCCTTCCCTGGGGATGCCGTCAGCACTTCCCAATGGGGCAGGATGTGAGGAATGGGGTGCGTTCCCAGGCCCCCTGAGGGAATGCTGGATCTTCTGGCCTCTCTCCAAAATGGGGTCCCTCCAGGGCTCCTGCAGATGGGGTACTTGTGAAGGCAGGACAGGGAAGCCACCCCTGTGCCGCTTGCCATCCTTACTGCTGTTCTTATGGGTGAATTTTCGCAGGTGTGGGCTGGCCAGGGAGGAGGCCAGGGTGACCCACAGGCACCATGTGCAGGCAAGTCCAGGAGTGTGCCTGGTTCCCTGCAGCAGGGCTTGGCACTGGCCCTCCTGTACTGCTGGTGCTGGGGCAGTGGGAAGCAGCTTGCCTGCTCTGTCACCTGTGACAGAGGACAGTCCCAGTGGGTCTTTACCTTCAGCAGGCTCCTGCCTAGGGTGGCATGGGCTCTATCTGTGTGCTGGCGCCATGTCCCTCCCCATCCCACTCAGAGGAGAGGCTGAGCATTCTCCAGCTTGTATCCTTGATGCTAAAAAGAAGCCATTTCAGAGCTTTTATCTCCATTTTGGTGCTGGTTTTTAGAGCCTGCTGCTTGAAATGCCTCTATGCCCTCTTTTCTTCATCTCTGTTTTACTCCACTGACCTATTGGTCCTCCCCAGGCAGGTGGTGGTGGAAAGTCACAGAGGGGGAACAGATACTCGGCGACAGTTTTTGAGTTGTTTCCTTGTGGTTATCAGCCGTACCCTTGGGGTGAGATGAGCTGAAGCCCATGTTCCCTGCTCTCCCTCAGTGGTGGTTAGCCATCCCTCCCCTTCTTCTCCCAGTGGCCTCTTCCCTCTGGGGCAGAGGCTGGGGGGGGCGAAACCATGGCAGCCGCGGGCAGAGCTGCCTTCACTCTGGCGCCGCTCAGGGCAGGGCATGCAAAGCCTGGTCCCGCCTCGCACAGCTTCCCCTGCACTCCTCCTGCCGGAAAAGTAGGGCACCAGGCTTTAGCTCGGACATGGCCTTGGGCATTTGGGGCTTGGAAGCCATCAGTTTCCCGTGAGGGGCGAGCAATGACTTCGGGGCACAGAGGAACCATGTTGCTGGCGCAGCAGGAGATCCCTGCCGTCTCTGCAGAAGCTGTGGGGAGCATGGCAGTTTTGGGGACATAGAGAGGCTGATCTGTGCTGACTGCATCCTTTTTCCTCACAGAGTGGAGGCCTGCAGTGATGCTGGCAGCCATCGACTGTGCTGACGAAGCTAACCAGCAAGTGTGCGCTGATTTTGGGATAACTGGCTTCCCCACGCTGAAGGTAAGGGCTGTGTGCACCAGGCACTTGCCTGGTTTCACTGTGCTTTGTCTTTTGCTCTGTCCCTCTCTTGCTTAATCAGATTGACAGCATTATTGCACCAAGACATTCCATTTGGGGCTTTGCAGGCTGGAGCTGCTTCACCCTTCCCCAAAACAGAGCTGCAGCCAGACTGCAGGCAGCACAACTGCTGGGTGATGTAGCAACACGGAGGGGGAAAACCAAAATGCTGCTTCGTGGTGAAATGTAGATGCTGTATCTCTCCTAGGATAGGATAGTGTCTGAAACCTGAATTGGAACTGCCTGGGAAAGGCTGCTGGAGGGCAGAGAGCAGTTGCAGGCACAGATTTTGAAGGAGGGCGCAGGGATGCTGCAGGAGGCTACACAGAGTTCTCCTGGGAGCCTCCTGCGGTGGCTGGCTAAGTGCCATTCCTCCTCCTGGGCCCATGCCTGGCTCCTTAGCTGTGTCAATGTGCTGTTTCGTGGTCTTTCACACTGCAAACTGAGCCTTGCTCCAACACAAGCAATAAAGCTGAAGCGCTTCAAGTACAGGAAGCAAAAGCCAGGGTCACCTTGATATGGAACAGGGGGAATACAGGTTTCATCAGGTATGCCCTCAGTCCCGGTTTACAGGCTCAGCCCAAGGTGGTGTCAGGTTTGGTGGTTTGCCAGGTGGGTTGGCTTGTGCCCTAGCCCT
Source organism: Nestor notabilis (assembly GCF_000696875.1). Taxonomy (NCBI): domain Eukaryota; kingdom Metazoa; phylum Chordata; class Aves; order Psittaciformes; family Psittacidae; genus Nestor; species Nestor notabilis. Next base: position 6,555 of record NW_009909987.1, on the reverse strand, counting down.
GCCCTGTGGTCTCAACAAGCACCTTCTACCTGAGCACCCACTGCCTGTGGAACACTGACCAAAACATCTCCCAGGGCAGGGAGGTGTTCTGATGCGGCAGTGCCAAGAAGTCAGTTGCTCTGCATCCCGTGTCCCCACCAAACACCTTTTACAAACAGCCAGCGCTCGCAGCCCAGCCTGCAAAGCAAACACGGGTCTGATGCAACCTGGTTTCACTGCTCTGGCTGTACTGCAAGCACTGGAACCACTGAGGCAGGCCAGAAGTGGGGGGTGTGTGTGTGGAAACCTTCTGTTTTATGAGAGCTCTGAAGCAGGGAGGTACTGGATTGAAGGACCAGGCTGCCCCCCTGAGACCCCTGGAGACACATGCCTTGCTGCCTGCCAGCACTCAGCTCTTGACTGGATGTGTGTCCCAGCCCATGCCTGCATCCCTCCCCTCCAGGGATGCCCTGCAAGATGGCCAGGAACTCTCTCTGCAGTGGCTCATGTTAGTCAGCATGCTGTAGTGTTGTTGGGAAACTGAGGCAGAGCCGGTGTGAGGGGAGCCTCTGCCTGCTGGGCAGCACTGCCTCCTTGTCCCACTCCAAACTCTCACTCCAGTTTCCCATTGTGTTGGTTTTTTTTTCGCATTCAGTTCTTCAGAGCTTTCAGCAAGAAGGCAGAAGACGGGATAAGGATTACCAGTGAGTATTCAGAGCCAAGTTTTTGTGGTTTATTTTGTTTAGTTTTTTCCCTGGGTGCAAGTGGCTCTGCTGCCCACGCCCCCCATGCACTGGGGCCTTAGGGAGCCTGGGGGGCAGCTGAGAGCAGCTCCCTCAGCTCAGCCCGTGGGACCAGCTTCCCCACAACTGACGCCTTGGCATCCTGTCCCCCTGCAGATCCCAGTGCCACCGTCGAGGACCTGCGCCATGCCATCATCACCAACCTCGAGCAGAGCCAGGCCGCCTGGCCGCCTGCCTGTCCTCCACTGGAGCCAGCAAGGTAGGGCTGGTGTGATGGGGAATGGCTATGATGGCCTCTGTCCCATGGAGAGCAGGTTTTAGGGAAAATCCTGAGCCAAAAATGAGCACGGAGCAGCTGCTGCATCACCCACATCCCAGGGAGATGTAGATGATCTGGCCAGGCTAGAGCCACTTATGTGGCCCAGAGGAGATGGGCCTTAGTTACAGCAAGCAGCGCCTGGGCCAGGGACATGGCAGTGCTATGTCATACTGAGTGAGACTGCTGCCATTAGCAGCTTTTTCCTGTCCCAAGAAAGAGTTTTCTTGCTTCAGTACTAATTTGTTGGGATCTGCAGGCTTTACTGGATGCAGGCAGTTGCTCCACTGTCCCAGGAGGAGCATTTGGCTTTCCCAAAGTGACAGTCAAGCTGGGCACGTGCTTCAAGTCTCTGGTGCCTCTGTGTCCTAGCCAAAAAAAAAAAAAAAGTAGTCCTGGTTCCAAGTTCATTATTGTTTTATTTCCCTGGGTGAGTGTGCAGCTCCCCCCTGCCCTGCCCTGCCTGTGCTTTGTTTGGCTGATCCCAGTGGATTTTCTCAAAGCCTGTGAACCAGAGCAGAAAATTGGGCTGGAATTTTAGTGGGAAAGAATTGCCCACTTGATGGGGCTGAACCTGCACCAGCATCCCCTGCCAAAGCCTAGCTCCTTTCAGGTGTGAGGGCAGAGCATCCAGCTGATGCTGAGGACCTGCTGCCATCCTCTTCTCTCTTGCAGTGTGGAGGAGGTTCGCACCTTCTTCCAGAGGAACAAGGACCAGTACTTGGCACTTATATTTGAGAAAAGCAACTCCTTCATAGGCAGAGAGGTGGGTACAGCTGCATTTATCCCCCATTCCTCTTCAAGCTTGGGTACCTTTGACAGGGAAGTCCTCATGCAGCAGCCTCCCCAGTTGCCTTGCATGCTGCCTTGCTGGTGCAATGTCTTATACAGGGTTCTAAATAGCCCTGCTGCATCCCCGGTGGGGTAGGGGATGCTGCTGTCTCCTGATCTGACCTAGGGGCTGCTGCTTGCAGGTAGCACTGGACATGCTGCAGTACGAGAATGTGGCAGTGAGGAGGGTGCTGAGCAGCGAGGAGGAGCTCGTGGAGAAGTTTGGCGTCACCACCTTCCCCTCTGCCTACCTGCTCCTCCGCAAC
>NW_009909987.1:0-4344 GCF_000696875.1 Nestor notabilis | reverse complement strand
CTCCTCCTTCCGCCTGCCTGTGTGAGTGCAGAATGGGCGAGTGGATTTGGGGATGTTGGTGAGGGGTCTCCTTTGTAATTGTGGGAAAGTTCATTAAGGAAACAGTGGTGGCTCCAGCAGTGAAAAAGTTGTGGAGACGCACTGAGTGGGGCTGCCAGTCCTGCCTGGAGCTGGCAGAAGGGCAGATGGCTTGTGTCTGAGCCATACCTTCACCACATCTGCCTGGAGGTGGCTCGCCACAGCTGCCTAGGGCTCAGCTCCACTCTGGGCTGCATGTCAGGATACCCACTGCCAGCACACATGGAGAGTACAGGCCACCCCACACTCATTCCCCAGGTCAGAGTTGCCAGTCTGGTGAAGCCTTGGGTCTCCTTCGCTTCCTGTTGGGGCTAGGAGCTGTTTGGAAGGGAAGAGGGTCTTGCTCACAGCTTCTCCTTCCTTGCAGGCACATGGAGGCACGCTCATTCTACACCTACTACCTGCGCACACTCTCAGGCATCACTCGTGGCTCCTACAAGCTGAACACAACCATCGCCGTTTCCAACGAGACCAATGTATCCCAGCCAAAGCATGCTGACCGGTCAGACCCTCCCCCTTCATCATTCTGGGGCAATGGGAGGCCAGGGCTGGTGCAAGGAGGAGGTGTCATGGCCGTGGGTGGGCAACAGGGTGGGACTATGCCTTTCCCCTGGGGAAAAAGAAAACAAGTCGTGGCTGGGTTCCTCGGGTACAGATTAATGGGCTGATGGAGCATCATGTTGCGCTGCCCTCCCCAGCTCCAAGGTGTACATGGCTGACTTGGAGTCCACACTGCACTACTCGCTGCGGGTGGAGGCCACCCGTGCTGCCACACTGTCAGGAGCCCAGCTGGCCGCCTTCAAGTGCTACGTATCCATGCTGGCAAAGGTGAGGAGCTTTCGGTGCTGGGAGAGGAACTGCCTGTGCCTCCATGTAGCTATTCATAAGATGAAATGCAAATGCAGGATGCAGGCCACCATGTTCCAATGCTCACAGGTAGCAAAGCATGATGGTCTCGGATGTGAGCCCTGTGTCCCAGTGCTCTGCTCAGCATAGTGGACAGGACTGTGGGGCTGTCCCTATCCCTGTGGATCTCCAAACTCAGCCCTGAGTTGCAACAGACAGGTACCGGAGAGTTTCTGATGAGATGTGAGGTGCAGGTATTGGAGGGCAGAGCAGGATTGGCACTTGCAGGAGGTGTTGAGGCGGCAGATCTTTTCAGAAGAGGCGGTCACCCACTGGAGTGTCAGAGGTGGTCAGAGGGGTTTGTAACTCTGATTGTCTGACTTGAATTAGTTTAGGGAGCTGATCACTGCAGACTCCTTTGGTAGTCCAGGAAAGGAATTCCTGCTCCAAGTCAAGCTCTGGAAGAGCCTCGTTTAAAGGTCTCCTTTTTTCTTCTCTGTCGGTGAAATTGAAGTGTGTAGGAGCTTTGAGCCTGCAAAAGTGGAGCGCTTTAATTCTGTGGATGAAGCACCGTGTTTGGCTGAGGTTTCTGCCATTGTGTTGCAGGAGCCCTGTCCTCATCCCCGTGAGAGCCCAGGCTCCTTGATGCACCTTCACCCAGCCATGCTTACTGCCTTTGCTCTCTCCTTTGTCACACAGGGTTTCCCACTCAGTTTGGACCTTGCGTAGCCCTTGCCTGTGTGTGAAACACCCCCTGCTCCCACCCCTGCCTGCTGTCCACCAGCAAAGAGCTCCAAACATGAGACACTGGTGCAATGAGTCTTAAGTACTCAGTTTGTCAGTTCATGTGGTTCTTACTCTGCTTGTGCCCAGCTATCACCCTTGCTGTTTCTCCCTTTAATGAGAACCACAGGGTTAGGGAAATAAATCCCCCATCACACCAGCTCCCTGGCCGAGGGCCCAAGTTTGCCATCATGGTGGAGAGCAGCAGCAGGTTTATTTGATCAGCTTTTAATTCTTCCTGCAAACCTTCCCCTCACTGGCCAAGGATGAGCCATGGCTCCTGGCAGGGAGACAGCGGCATCCTCACCGTGGGCAGGAGGCACTGGGACTACTGCGTGGTGGGTGCCGGTACTTCCCCGAGGATGCTGAGCCGGTGCTGCCGTTTCCATGCTCATCCACGGGACGGAGCAGCATCCCCAGGATTGCAGTCGCTGCCAGCCGGGAAGGGCTCAGGCTGGGGAGCTCAGCCTTAACTGTTGCGTTCCCAAAAAGTATTTAAGGAAGGAGGGAGGAAAAATCCTAACGTGGAAAGCAGTGGTGCCTGGAAAGTATGGAATTGTGTGGCAAAGCCTCCAGTCGAAGGAGCAGGGGGGACTGCATTTTCCAGTGGAAATCAGGTCACAGATGAATTCCCCTGTGAATTTGGGACTTTGTGTGACTCCACAGACCTGTAGAGAACAGCTCAGACTTAGCAAAATGCTCCATCCTTCTGCTTCCTCATCACTTTTCCTGTGTGCTGCTGGTCTCATCCTCCCCATGGGTTGGTCTCTCTGTCTGTCCAGCAGTGGGACAGACTGGTGGGTTGCCCCCTGTTCCCGGAGAGCCTGTGGTTTTAAAGTGCTGCTGCTAATCGGCTTTGTGCTGGTTTATGTTCGGAGTGGCTTTTGCCTCCCTCAGACGGGGCCGAGGTTTGGAGCCTGAACATGCACACAGGAGACTATGACCTTGCCAGAATGGGGGGGGATATGCTGCGACCCCCAGCCCCTCAGCACCAAAACCTTGCTGGGACAGCACTGCCCGCCAGCACATGCTGCCAGAGGGAATGCTGGTGCTGCCCAGTGCCTGTCACAGTGAGCTGGGGGTGCCGTTGGGTTGCCCTGCTGCTCCTCGGACAAGGTCTGCGTTTCCTCACCCCTCTCCCCACTCTGCAGTACTTCCCGGGGCGCCCCTGCGTGCAGACCTACCTGCAGTCCCTGGATGGATGGCTGAAGAACTGGACAGAGTCTGAACTGCCCCGCAACGTCTTGAAGGAGGCCATGAAGAATAACAGAGATGTAAGATGACCATGGGGACCCTGGTCCCTGCTCTCCTCACCCCTGCCCCTTACCCGCAGCCCGCATTACCTGCCAGCTCCATCACACCATGTCTATCTGTCCACCAGGCCTCCCACCCTGCTGTGCTCCATGGCCAGCGCAGCGACCGCCAGTTCCGTGGCTACCCCTGCGGGCTCTGGACCATCTTCCACCTGCTGACTGTCCAGGCTGCCAAGAGCGGACCTGACAAAGGTATCGAGTCCCTGGTGGGGTTTGGGGAGGGGGTGTCTGGGTGGGCTGCAGCGCAGACAGGGATGTTGCATGCGGGCAAAGGCTTGTTTCCCCCCTTCTTCATCTTGCCCCAAGGCAAATTTGCAGGGGGGACAAGAGCCACAGTGTGGGGTTGCCATCTCAGCTGTGGGACTGTAGTAGTGGCACTGCAGGGTATGGACTTGCCTTCCTGTCCTCCCCTATCCTCTGCCTCCGCACAGAGCTGCCGCTGGAGGTGCTGAGCATCATGCGCTGCTATGTCCGGTACTTCTTCGGCTGCCAAGAGTGTGCCCAGCACTTTGAGGCCATGGCAGCTGAGTCCATGGACCGGGTGGCGAGCCGAAAAGAGGCTGTCCTCTGGCTCTGGTCCCACCACAACGAAGTCAATGCTCGCCTGGCAGGTAAGGGGGGCCACGGGGAGGGGAGCCGGAGCCAGGGCGGCTTCCAAAGGGAAAAGAGAGGTGAGATGAAGGAGCATCCCTCCTACTTGAATGGAGCTGGCAAATGGCTGCATCAGGGTGCAGCAGTGGGGACATCTTGTTGTCATCATCCCTCATCGTAGGGGACAGCGTCTGGTCACACAGCATCAGACCACCAGAGATGCAGTTGGGTCTTACATGCTCCCTGCAAGGAGCTTCCCAAAGCCACTGTGTGCCCTTGGAGGACCCCTCCTCCTGTGACAGTTCCTCCAAATGTCCCATCTCCATCACTGTCCCCAGCTGCTGGATGCTCTGGGGTGTTTATACCAGTATAGTGGGAGGACTGTCACACGTCTCCTCTAACCCCCGCACCGGCTCCGGTCCCTGCAGGAGGTGACACAGAGGACCCCAAGTTTCCCAAGCTGCAGTGGCCTCCACCGGACATGTGCCCCCAGTGCCACAAGGAGGAGCAGGGAGTGCATGCCTGGGATGAGTCGGCTGTGCTCACCTTCCTTAAGGTGCACTTCTCCCCGGCCAACATCTATCTGGACTATGCTGAGCCTGACCCCATCCTCGTGGCTGGAGAGGGGACTGGCGCCAGGCTGGGCACAGAGGGCCCGCGAGAGGCGAGGGAGAAGGAGGAAGAAGAGGAGGAAAAGGAGAGGGAGGGTGACATGAGAGCTCCAGGGCGACTG
>NW_009909986.1:43415-50734 GCF_000696875.1 Nestor notabilis | reverse complement strand
CTGCTGTAGCTGAACCCAGGACACCCTGACAACAGCATGTACAATTAATCTGTGATAGAAAAGCACAGCTTTTTGCTGCCCCCTTCCCCACCCAAAACAGTTCACATTTTATTAAGATTTAAGGAGTGAATAGTTCAGTACCTGTAATGACAGCTAATATGTTAAAATACTTCCTCTCTAAACATTTTCATGCAATTTACAAAGAGTATGTTGTCACCACAAGGTCAGACACTGTTGTAGCTGAGCTATTTTTAATATATGGTAAGTGCTGTCTTAAGCCTAAAAAGAAACTCAAGTCTCAGAAACTCTGAAATATTATGTAACCTGTAAGAACCTGTGTAGGACTTCAGGTTTTCTTGACAGACAAGATTTCAAGTAGCATAGAGAGCATTCTTTGCCTTCACACATTTCACCTGCCTGAAATTGCTTCAGTCTAACTAGACAGACAGCACTGAGAACAGAGATGAGAGGGCCTCTGTTTCAGTGAGGCAGTGACAGCTTTTACTGATGCAGGTTAGCATTTACTGTCCTCAAGAAAGAGGCAAATCTTCAGAAGGCTTAGCAGAAGACAAGCATTCTCCAGTTCTGTGCAGTCTGAAGTAAACAAAATGATGAGTGCTTGACCTTCAAATTACCAAAAATAGAGCTGGTTGTCACATTTCTGTTGCAGCAATCCTCTAAACTTCTGATTTCCATTCCAGAGGAAAAGTAGGAACTTTTAAATTTCCTACAAAAGAGAAATCTGGAAGAAGCAAAAGAAGTAAAATCCCCAAGCAGTTATTTTGTGTCTACATCATTGTGTGGAAGGGTGGCTTGGTATTTGCAGATCTAAGAAAACTAGGCATCATTTGACTTTGAGATGGCTTGCTTGTTAGCACTAGTTGACACCCTGGAAGTCATTTTCTACCATTATTTATGCAGGATATCACTGGGAATTCAAACCCAACTAATTTCAAAGATTTTTTTTTTTCCACAAACCAGTCATTTCTAGTGGAAGTATTTTAATCAAAAACCACTTATCACCTCTTGTCATAATAAATGGTGAACAGAATGGGAAAAAGAAAGGGTTGTTTAGAGGTGCTGGCTAGTTGCAGGCTTGCAAATCTGACATGAGCAAATCAGCTTTCAACTCCTCTGTCTCTCATAAAGCTTTTAAATTAAAAGCAGCCAGATGCTGACCCTGCTTAAGTCACAGTGATTAATTACATGCAGGCAGCATCCTAGGGTTTGACTTGCCATGCTTATGTGCCCATGATGTTCTTCTTACAAAGGAAAAGAAAATTAGTCTGTCTGATTTAAAATTATTTAATTATTTTTATAATCAGCACAATGGAGTTGAGATAGCTTTGAAGCAGCAAGCTTCCTTGTTAGATACCTAAATAAAATAATCTGATTTTTGAACTTACACAGGCACTAGAAAAATCATTCCTATGGCCATGGATTTACAGGGGGTTTTAGCATCTTATTACTACAAATAGTTAGATCAACTATGAGAAGAACTCTGCTGTTCTTCAGGAATTTCTGTGTTACCCAGGACACTGTCCAAAGTAAAAACTTGACTCTCGTACACAGTAGTAGATGATGTTGGTGTTTCAAATGTAGTACATTCGTGATTCTTAGAGAGTAGTATGTTCTCTTAGACTGATACCTACATTAAGGTCCAAAACTGGACCATGTTAATGTAAGAGTGTTTTCAGAGAAAACTTAAATGCATGATGGAATATGATTCATTCTGCAAGGAAAGGATACAGTAGTTCTTGGTATGTGATCACAATAGCTTGCACTATAGGCTTTTTTCTTATCTGACTCAGAAGTTGTCTAATACGCCTTTTCAGTAGATAGGAGTGGCTATTTCTGTCCTTAAAACTAGTGATCCTGAAACCCAGAGAAGTAAAGAAATCTAAGGAATTTATTCAGCATCTGCATTAACAATTATTTATGGAAACATGGAACCAGTAAAATCTACTTTCCTTTGGGGTAATATTTCATTTTTAGACTTTTTTGATGATAAGGTGTTAAATATAACTGTTTTTTCCAGCATTAATATTACTAAAAATATTGCTCATGTATGAGGATTTCCTGTCTAATAGAGATTGCTTTTAAGGTGCTGTTTTCCCCTCAGTTTCACCTGTGCTTGGTAACTGATGTTCAATAAACTTCTTGGTTTATTGAACTATATTGAAGCTTATGTCACTGGTCAGTTAGTGGCTTCAGACTTTCTAGAGGATACCAGAGACACATGTAGATGTCCCTCTGCATGCCCACAGCATGAACACAAAAGCCTTGATCTCTTTAAAGTCAAAGCAAACACACAAAAAAATATTATGGTAGAAAGAATAAAACACAGGAATAATTATTTCTAGATTATATGTCAATTTCATTAAACCTCTTACATAAACAACTGAAGAAACAGCAACTTTTATGTGGGAGTATGTAATTAGAAATGCTTTCTAATGCATTTCATTGGCAGTTTTAAAAACACAAGTTCCTTCTTAAAATATACTTCAGTGTTCAGCTTTTAAATCTGAAATTAATTCCCTTTCTTGGCCAGCAAAGTTTAAAACAGCATGATACAGCAGAACTGTCAACCTGTGGGAGGTGAGCACAAGAACATTGGTGTCATCATATAAGAGAAGAAATTAAGGCTTTTCTCTTGTTGCCGTAGAGTTTCTGGATGGCTTGATGGTGCTAGTCAGAGGATCTGAGTCCATAAAGATTTGTATCTTTGAAGTAGGATTTGTTAGAACTGAACCACGGTCTGAGTAATTGATACTCAGCTCTCAGAAGTGTCCTTCTGCTTGAATTCCTGTATTTCTGAAAGGCCATAATTTTGTCTCAGTAAAGTTTCTTGGATTCTGCCTTGACTGAATAGTCTATTTCCTACCTTATGCTTAGTTAAGCCTGCTTGATACCAGAAAATTAAGCAACCTAAATTTGAAGGTCTGGCTGGATAACTGTGCCTTGAGCATGGATTATGTTCCCTGCCCATTTTTTTGTTTTGTCAAATACTTCTGCTTTATGCAGTTGTTTGCATTCTGAACCTGTCTAGTCTCTGTGACAGTGGTTTTAGAAGTGAATCCAGGGGTTTCTCTAGTGCAGCCTTTTCTTCCCATAAGGAAGCTTTCCTTGTGACCTGCTGGTTGTTGTTTCATATATCCCTTGGCAGGGTATGGAAATTAGGTTCCTTATGTTCAGGTATGTAGTTTGCATTCATATATTTATATATGGCAAAAAATGCAAGCTTCTATAGGTACATCACTGATAAAAGGAAGACAAGGGAAAACGCAGGCCCTATCTGGAAGGAAACAGCAGACCTGGTTTCCTGGAGCATGGAGAAGGCTGAGGTACTCCACAACTCTTTTGCCTCAGGCTTCAGCACCCAAACTGCAAAAGTCAAACGCAGGGACTAGGAGAATGAAGAACCACCTGCTGTAAGAGAAGATCAGGTTGAAGACTCTTTAAGGAACCTGAAGGTGTACAAATCCATGGGACTTGATGAAGTGCATCCACTGGTCCTGAGGGAACTTACAGATGAAGTGGCTAAGCCACTATCCATCACATTTGAAAAGTCCTGGCAGTTTGGTAAAGTTCCCACTGACTGGAAAGCGGGAAACATAACCCTCAATTTTAAGAAGGGAAAAAAGGAAGACCAGGGGAACTACAGACCAGTGAGTCTCAACTTGGTGCCTGGCAAGATCATGGAGTAGATCATCCTGGAAACTGTGCTAAGGCACATTAAGGGCATGATTGGTGACAGCCAACATACCTGCACTAAGAGCAAATAGCGCCTGACAGATTTGGTGGCTTCTATGATGGGATTACAGTGCTGATGAATAAGGAAAGGGCAGCTCATGTCATCTACATGGACTTGTGCAAGGCATTTGACACTGTCCTGTATGACATCCTTGTCTCTAAACTGGAGAGGCATTGTTTTGATGGACCACTCAGTGGATAAGGAATTGGGTAGATGGTCACACTCAAAGAATTGTGGTCAAGAGCTCGATGTCCAAGTGAAGACCGGTAATGAGGGGTGTCCCTCAGGGGTCGATGTTGGAACTGATCCTGTGCAACAGCTTTGTTGGTGACATGGACAGTGGGATTGAGTGCGCCCTCAGCAAGTTTGCTGATGACACCAAGCTGTGTGGTTCGGTTGACATACTGAAAGGAAGGGATGTCATGCAAAGGGACCTTGACAGGCTCAAGACTATGCAGTTCATCATGTTCAGCAAGGCCAAGTGTGCAGGGTCCTGCACCTCAGTTGGTGCAGACCCAAGTACAGCTACAGGTTTGATGGAAAATGGATTGAGTGCAGCCCTGTAGGGAAGGAGTTGGGGGTGTTGGTTGCTGAGAAGCTCAACATGACCTGCAGGTCGAAGGAGGTGATTCTACCCCTCCACTCCACTCTGGTGAGGCCCCACCTGCAGTACCATGTCCAGCTCTGGGGCTCCCAGTGTAAGAAGGATGTGGACCTGCTCGAGTGAGTCCAGAGGAGGGCCATGAAAATGACCAGAGGGCTTGAGCACCTCTCCTATGAAGGCAAGCTGAGAGAGTTGGACTTGTTCAGCTTGGAGAAGAGAAGACTCTGGGGAGATTTGCTAGCAGCCTTCTGGCACCTAAAGGGGGCCTACAAGAAATCTGGAGAGGGACTTTTTACAAGGGCATGTAGGAATAGGACAACAGGGGATGGCTTTAAACTGAGAGGATAGATTTAGATTAGATACGAGGAAGCAGTTCTTTACAGGGAAGGCAGTGAGACACTGACACAGGTTGCTTAAAGAAGCTGTGCCTGCCCATCTCTGGAAGTGTTGAAGGCCAAGTTGGACAGTGCTTTGAGCAATGTGGTCTAGTGGAAGGTGTCCCTTGGTGTCCCAGACCTAGCTGGCAGAGGATTGGAACTAGATGATCACTAAGGTCCCTTCCAACCCTAAGCATTCTATGATTCTGTTATTCTGTCATCTCTGAAGAATAAAGAAATTCATTATTGTATTCAAACAGATGATGGGGGCATCCCAAACAATGGACAATTGAATTGGTAGTCCAAAGTTTATGGCATCATTTACTCAGTAACTGCCTCCTAAGCCCCTTCTGAATCTACAGTTTATTCACGTGTCCCTTGTTTAGAAAAAAAATGAAGTCCATGCTTGCATGCTGTATGGAAGTAGGTTCCTTTGGTAGTTTAATAAGGTTTAGTAAAGGATGCAGTTTGCATTATTTTTTGCCCTCATCCAGTAAATGTCTGTCACTTTATCTAAGAAATCGACTGGTTTGTGAAGAGGGAATTAAAGTTATGAAATACAAAGTATAAACAAAAATTAGAATGAAGAAGTGGATTGAAATCTTTATGTCTGCTGATCACTATGCTCTTCATCCCACTGTAAAACGTAACAGCTCTCCAAGGCTGTTCAGGTTGGTTTTAAGAAAATCTGTTACTGGTGAAGTTCTCTGTCCTATATTCCTTTTGGAAGAAATAGCAGCAGCAGAAAAAGAAGAAAAGTATGAGCATGCTTGCTACCATTAAGACCTGTCTCAGTAACACACAAACAACAGAAGTCATAAACCCTAGAGGTTTCTTTGGTCTCATAAAGAAAGACAAAGAGATTTGATAGCACATTATGAACGTCAGTCTTTCCAGAAAGAAAATAGCTTTCTATACAGCTTTCCGTATGTGAAGAGCCAAGGATGATGACATTTAAAAAGGAAGAATTCATCAAGCACTTTATGAATGTTGGGTAGGTAGGATAACATACTTTGCTGGTGCTACTGCTGCTGTGACTGGAGATGTCCAGCAGTAAAATTTATGAAGACTGGAGGTAGTTTTCTTCCTGATAAAGCTGTCCTGTCTTACAGAGCTGTGTGGAACTCAGTGGTGATGCAGTCAGGATGGAGAGGGAGAACACTTCAGACAACTATGCTAGCATTTACCTACCAGCACACTCTTCATGGTGTGTTAATAGTTGCGTATACCAGATCATTCTTGCTGTAACCTTTGCTGTAGGGAAGGATTATAATTTCCTTAGTAGGAAGACTTAGAAAAAGCTGAGGTGTGGTTTATACCTGGCTGGTAACTCAGTACCATGCAGCTACTTTGTCATCTCTCACCCACCAACCCTGGGATGGGGAAGAGAATTGAAAGAATGTAAAACCTGTGGGTTGAGATAAGAACAGCTTAATAACTACAATGAAGTAAAATATACTGATAATAGAAAAATCACCAACAATAACAATGATGATAATGGGAAATAACAGGAGAAGAAGTCCTTGATCAGGGTAAGTGCTACTTAGCAACAACTAAAACGTCAGTGTGTTATCAGCATTGTTCTCAGACTAAAGATGAAACACAGCACTGTACCAGTTACTAGGAAGAAGAGTAACTCTTACAGCTGAAACCAGGACATGAGGGAAATACTATGAAGTTATGTATTGACCTGATAAATAAGAAATAGTGAAAGCAGTATACATAAAGACACTGATGTTAGGAAGGTTTGGGGAAGAGCTTGGAAAACTAGTGGCAAAACTGAGTGGCAGACAATTTCCTTTATTTAACCTACTAGAGTAAGGCTTCTACAAAAGAAAGCTTCATTTACCTTTCGGATAGCATGATAGCAGATAGCATTCTTTTCTGCTCACTTGTATAGTGACTTTTTGGAAAAGACAATTCTTCCACTGCTTCTGTCCAGAGTCAGATTATTGTTGTACTGCTGGCTATTAAAATTGCCCAGCCCTATAAGCATTCCAGTAAATTTTTAATAGAGAGGCCTGTTTTCATCACATTGTCTGATTGAGAGTGAATGAAAATAACTAATACGTGACTATTTCAAGATCAATAAGAATTAAAAGACTAGTCTCCTATCTCTGGGATTTAGCGAGATGCACATTATATATTGCAAAGCTATTAATGATTCAAGTCAAGTATCAATGTCCAATACTGAACTGAAATACTGACAGAATGGAACCAGGGAGAAAATTCTTCTTGACTTCAGCAGACCAAATGTTTCACCCAGTATTTTCTCAAAATGTCTGTTCTATCACCCTAAAGCTAGAATAAGGTAATGAATTAGGGAGCCCAGGTTTGCTTTTTGCTTTAACAAGCAAAGCAGACTGCTATATATAGGAAGCCTAAAGGATTGAAAATCTGTTGCCAGTTTAAGAGGCCACATTCTGCAAAGTAACCTTTACTTCCCTTTGGATGCCTCTGTTTCCCTATTTCCTTGCAAATGTGTGGGGCTGTCATCTTTCACTCCTGTCAAGATTGTTTATTAATTGGCCAGACTTGCTGGAAAGCAATTCCAGGCACTATGAGGACCAAGCATGCTGCTTCA
>NW_009909986.1:34760-43384 GCF_000696875.1 Nestor notabilis | reverse complement strand
TGCTGAACTACAAGATTATGGACTTGAAAAGCAAATTGAACTCAGGTGTCCCACTCGGCAGCACAAAGCATGACAACTGATGAAACAAGGAGCAAGCTTTAAAAGTTAAAAACAAACATGTAAGGAAAATAGCAACAACAGAGGAGATTGCTTGTAGGAAAGTCCATGTAAATGAAAGTTAAGGCCTTGAAATAAAAGCTAAAAAGTAAATTGATACAAAATGTTTCGATTGGCATGAGCAAGAGCTCTTTAAATTGCTGGCTCAGAACTGAAGATTTTAATGTTTATCTGAATATAGGATGGGAAACTATATGATTAATGTATTTTACATTATTATAGATCATATTATTATCATTATAGTAATACACGTAGTGTATTAAAAAGCTCTATGTTATATATGAGCCTTTACGAAAATACTGCTTCTGTGAAAACAGAAGAATCCCTAGGGCAGATTCAGAGCAGGGAGTTTTTCAGCAATATAGCTGTAAATTAATTAAAGCTTTTTAACTTTTTAAAATTTTGTAATAATCTATTCTAATGTCAGTGAATCTCACTGCTAACCATTTTTATTCACGAAAGTGACAACATACGCATTTCATGCATGAACTTTAGTAACACCAGTTTTTGCCCTCTGCTTGATTTGGCTGTGAAGTCATGATAACCATCTTTTTTATCATTTTTAGGGTGGTACAGTATTTTCCATCACCATCTGGAGGTTGAAAATTAATTAAAACTAAGTAACCAGTTTTCCATTGCAGAGACAGCTGTTAAACAATAGCAGCAGCCAATATGGCGATGGTCTCATTTTTGTAAAAACAGCATTAATACTTACATGCCAAATACCCAGTATTTTATAAAAGCCTTTTAACAGGAAAAGAACAACGCTTAAGTGACTGAAAAGCAATTTTAAAAGGAAAAAATCCCCCTATTTATTATTGAAATTTTACTTAAATTATGAGACTGGGCCCATAGACTTGCTTTTTAAAGCCAGAAGACCTGGACTGTGTTAGTATGGTTTAGCAGTCACATGAAAAACTCTTCAAAACACTATACAAAATCCCACAGTTTTATGAGCTAATTCATTATATAATTTATTCCAGTCGGTGTGATCAATGACATGAGATTTCAGCGTAAAGCATTAGTGAGTTTTGAAACTTAACCCCTTTGACACAGGATCTGACTCTGACAACAGTGAGCGCCAGTGTGTTTAGGGAGTCCCAGCAGAGTTTCCTAAAATCTCAAAGATGTTTTGTGCAGTTCTGAGCATGGAGGATCAAGACCATGAACCTTGATGTCTGCCACGTTTCTAATTTCACAGCTTGATCATAATCAGGATACTAATAACTTCTATTGTACATAAATTCTTTACTGCTCTTTTTCCTGGATACAGCTTCTGGGTGTCTGAACTTTTGATTTCAAATGATTAAAGATTGTCCAGTTAAAAAAGTGCTTAAAATATCGCTATCATTGGAAATATTATGTAGACAGTGACAGAGGCATCAAAGACCATGTCTGCAGCAATGTCATCTTTAGAAATCTGTTTTCATGTTGGTGATGATTTTCGATTTTTTTTTAAATGCTTGGTGTTGCTCTGTTTTTTTTTAAATAGCACCTGGGGACTGATTTCGCAGGAGGTCTGCAATAGATGATGATAACTTTCCCTGTAAGATTATTAATACTATGAAAAATAGGGTGGGAACCACTGAATTTTTATTTACGCTGTACTGGAGGTGTGCATGGAGCTGTACTGACACATGAAAAGGGCTGAGATGGGTTGAATCCATAAGAACTTTTGTCATGCTGTCTCTCATCACAAGCTTTCCTCTGGCTCTGAAATGAAGCAGCAGGGAGCTTTTCACTCCTGCCAGCTGACTCGCCATATCAAAGTTTGGTGATGCTCTGACAAAGCTCCACAGGGAATGTAAAACAACGTAATTTTCACTGCCAAAGCACAGCTTTGCATCCATTTAAGCTCTCGTTTAAACAGAGCCCAGTAGCTGCCGGTTCACACAGCCGTCTATCTGGAGGCAGGTGATCACCCTGATTTAGCAGTACCACTAGCCACGTGACAAGAAAATGGTGGAGGATCTGTATTCTTAGTGAACTGCTACAGAAACAGGGATGCTGAAGTGCAGCAGTAAAGCATCTTTACTATTTTCCCAGTAGAAAGGCATCTTCAAGGCTTTATAAGGTAAGCATTTCTTTACTCTGAGAGGCTGATACGCAGAAGGCTTTTAGATTTACGGCTCTATTGTTGCAGTTACTTTAGATAGAAAAAGGGAAAATGTTAGTCAGCATGATGCAAAGCACCCAGGACCTCATTACTGAAAACAGGGCAGCTGTGTTTTAATTCTGTTGCAGCTCTTTATGAGAGAAGCTTACATCAGTTCAGTGGGATTTCTTTTGTCTGAGTGCAGGCACGGTATTTGTAATTAGGAAACAAAACTTCACTGGACAGTCAGCTCATGTTACGTTATTTTCAGCTTGTTTGCCTAGCTCTGAGGATATGGTGGGGAAAAAGAAGAATTAACGTTGGGCATTGTCAGTGGATAACTTGTTTTTAAGACTGCTTAATTACTGGCATAGAGATTACTTGTGATAGCTCTCATAGTAGACTACTTGAGAGTGGTACTGTTTTCAGGGGTTTTGCTATCAAGTCAGGCATATAATTTTTGATGTTTTTTGCAATGTCCTCTTAAAATGTTACGGTGAACAGAATATATAATCTTTGAAGGTTAACTGTTCAAGGATGCAGCAATAATCTCAGTTCTAAGACAACTGAAAAATTACTGCAAAAGTTGATTTCTACAGGCAGTATTTCTGTTTCAATTTAATTATAGGAGCTTGATTCAGCTCCGTTATGCTTTTCTGTCTGTGAAGAAGGTGTGAAAATATTCTGCAGTTTTAAGTGTGGTAAGCAAACAAATGATAGTGATGTACTGGAGGCATTGAAAATGCAGAGAATGTCTAAAAATCAGCTACTTAGAGCAACACTGAAAGGAAATATTTGCAGGCTTGGTAGGTGTATTTAGCCAGAAGTAAGTGGGGGGCAGGCAGAGATGTAGTTTCTGAACTTCTTCTTTATTAATAGTCTTGGGAAGCAGAGCTGTGTTGAGAAAGGGAGGATGCACACAGCTCAGGAGGCATTAAGACAACTGGGGGAGAAGGACGGAAAGACACATAATAATCCTTACCCCGCCAAAACAGTTTTTTCAGGGCTGCTGTGTGCCACTACTCTCACCCATGCCTTTCACTGCTCACGCTTGTGCAGGGGAGGACTAAGGTCTAAAATAAACTTTTCATTGCTGTCTTTGATGAGTCTGGCTGTTACTTGGACCTATATAAATCTGGACAATATTATAAAAAATTCAGGTAGTTAGAGGCAAGTAAAGCTTTTGCATAAGTTCACTACTTTAAAAAATTAGGTCCTGCTAAAAGCAGTCTACTGTGGTCTTATGGCATCTCCATAGCATTCAGCATTAACAAGAGAGCAAATGTTATTTAACAGCTTGTAATATGTTTGTGGAGGGTGGGGGGAAAATCAATCTTTAAGCCACAGACTTTGTTCAGGTAAAAAAATGCAGCTCTCAAACTTACCAAGAAAGCATATATAGGTGAGAAGACAATTTTGTCAGCACCTGTGAATATTGATAAAGCTGTTTGTCATTGTAGTGTCTTCAGCACTAGAGATACTTCCTGACAGATCCTGTGCAAATATCCAGAAAAATACAGTGCTACTGAAACAACAACAGAGACCAATGCAGAGGGGAGGATGCGACTGACAGTCCAGTTGCTTGACAGATAACGTACTTTATCTACTTGCTTTTTCTTTGGACATTAAAAGAAATGGCTTAGCTGTTGTGGGATTTTACGAATTAACTTGTTCAGATATTACCAATCAGTTCTGAGCATGTCATACAGATTGCAGTGTTCTCTATAGCCACTGTAACTGTGAAAATAGCAGCAGATCAGACTTTTATTTCAGGTTACTGGATGAAAGCTGTGTCCTACAAGAACAACATCACTCTCCTTATCAGCAAACACTGTCAGCAAACTCTAAAGAGTAATGAGCAGCATCAGGATACATCTTTGCCTACTGGTCTAAAGCAGTAGACCCTTATATTTCCCAAGCTGTAATGCATGAAGAGTGCCATAGAGGGTAAGAAGGAACCTCATTTTCTCATGTGGTTCCTGAATGTTACTTCCTGAGTCTGGCATTTCCTGTCGCTCTGGCTCTTTCACAGAAGACATTTTTGCTATGTCTGGCATCATCTTCTCTCCCACACTTCGGTTGGGTTTTATCTTCTTGCTGTTTCTGTGGCGTTTCCAACTCAGTGACAGAGTTCTGCCTCTGAAGCTCACTGATGGCTTTCTCTGTCTCCCTTAGCACTTGCCTTTTCAGACCTGCTTACAGAGTCTGACAACATTTGCTGCTCTGGACAACCTGCCAGTGCAAGCAGGTTGCAGGACTGTCTTATTTGGTAGTAGTTTTAGTGCTTTGGTAGAGCTTATATGCCTTGATTAGGTGTCTCCTCTGGCTCATGGTTGGGCTTTTCCTGGGTTTTTCTGAAGTCGTAAATCATCCAATATAGACGGGAATTTTTCAGTTAGCAATTTACACCCATTAGGTGTCATAGCTGGGATAGGGAAAACATAGTTGTTAGTTATTTGAAGGTTTGCTGCAGTAGGTAAGATACAAATCTAAATTATAGTAACGTTGAACATCATACATAAATTGTGAAATCATTGTTATATAAATATGGAAAAGATGGAAAGCCAGAAATTTGGCAGTACTGATACAGAAGTGAGAAGAAAAGAGAAAATGAATGAATTCTCAAGATTTAAATAATTGATGGAATAGAAGTTGTTTGAGAAGGGTAAGGAATGAAGTCATAAGTAAGTCTGGAGGAAAAGGGGAGGAAAAGATAGCAGTCATGTAGTATAAAAAAAAAGTTACCATTTATCTTTTCCTGTCTATGAGCATATTGTAAATTGTGCAAAGGCTAAACTTGAAATCAAAGTAGAGCTAGAAAAATAATAATGTTTGTGAACATTATTATTTAATAAACAGATCAGTAAAGTGTAAAGTGCTACAAATCTGTACATCTTGATGTTAGAAGAGTTGTTATGATTGGAAGTTCTGAAAATCATCCCTAAATACATGTTGTCATCCAAGCAAAACAGAATTCACCTGATGTAAGATGCTTTGTTAAAATACTTGATTCTGGCTAGTATAGTATGGTGATCATCATTGTACATGCTGGCATTCATACACGCAGAGAAACAAATCCATTAAGCAATGTGAAAAGTTGACAGAATTACAGAAAAGCCAAGTAGAAAACAGGAAATGGCCACTGAGGCTCAGAAGTTAGCATATTTGCAGAATAGCCGTAATTACTAATGGTTAAGAGCAGTCTGAGGCATTTTAGCATATCTTAATTCAGAAGCAGATGTGCTTGATAAGGTGTAGATTGTAATAATAGTTGGAGAGGAGTTCTCTCAACTCCACTGGAGAATTTCAGTAGGGTGTAAAATGTAAAACTTCCTTTTCTGTTTCCGATCCTGCAGCTTCCACCCGTTAACTGCTCTCAAAGCCTCAGCGTACTTCCTGAAAGTGCAGATGGCTGCATTGGGTATAAAGTGCATGCTGCTTTTTCAAGTGCTGTTCATGTGCCAATTGCATCATTTGGAGCCGTAGGTACCCTGATGAGTGTGCTGTCTTGACAGCACAGTATGGCACGAAAATGGTTCCTGTGAGCTGCACATGCTGGAAGGAAATCTGGTTTTAAAGTGAGGAAAACTAAAATTGAGTTTTCTGAAGGAATAGTTAATTGTTCAATGAAAGTGGAAGGTGGGAATGAGGTTCCACGTCTGTGATTAGGCCTGGCTTATTAATAAATCTTTAAAAATACGATTTTCAAACAAAATGTATTTTCAGGTTATACTTCAGGATCTTTTACATGAGATTAATTTAACTCTCACTTTCTCTGTTGGCATTACCTTATTACAATGTATCTGTAGTGTTTGTTCAGCAGTGGTTGAAGAGATTAGCAGATGATCTAGATGTTATTTGTAGAATATTAACATTTAGTAAGAGCAGAGAGATCAGATAAGTTTGAACAGGCCTTCTAAATGCTAATACGACTCTGAACCTATATAGTTCTCTGCCAGACCAACATTGATGGAGGAGCACCCATCACACAGGCTTCCCAACTTTGTGTTGTTAATTCTGGTATTTTTCCACTGGCTCAGTAAAGATTAAGGAGCGTTGAACTGGGCACATAACAGAGGAAAACCCCTGCTCTGGGAACAAGACCATGTGGTGATATGTGAATGCAATGCCAAAGCAGACCAATACATGTCAAGTTGCATGTTACTTCTACCTTAGAATTTGTTAACTCTCTACCTGATTTTGCACACAGAATATTGAGTTAAGAGAATATTATTAAAATGCTAATACTAGGAAATGTCTCGCAGGTTCTACACTCCACTGTAAGAGGCATGACTGGAGACAGTGCTATTTCATGGGTACATTAGGATAACACTGCCCTAAAGAATTGTCTGCTGTATGGACAGGTGTTATGAGGTGTGGGGCAGGTCACCAGGCGTCAGCAGCTGCTTGAATCATACATGTCCTTCTCTTCTAATCCATGTCTGATTTCTTCTTTTTCTAGATGCCAAAGTGAAGCATCATGGCGTCTGACTATGCTAGTCTTTTTCAGTGGCAGCTAGTCGTGATGATCAGTAGTGAAATACAGATGTTCTAGATGGTTACATATTCAGAAAAAAATCCTAAGGTTATTAAACATCACATACCAGGAACTCACAACTCATGAATAATCTCAAACTTAATTTCTCCATTTCTCTTCTGTAACAGAGAATAATTCCTTATCTTTAACTTTTAAAGCTGATGTCCAAGGTATGTTAAATAATGCTTGGAAATGCTGAGGTGATAAAGCAGCTCTGAGAAGCACCAGAAAGGACTAATTGTTGTATCTCAAAAACAGTGTTTGAATGCTGCACGGTTACTAATGCTTGGGGATGCAGAAAGGACAAGATGACATACTAAATACTTGTTCATTGGACTGCACTGTTTTTCCTGTAGCATCCTATGACCTGCTGGTGACAAACCCCTAGGAAGAAGCATCTGGGTATTCAGGGATCTGCTTGCAGACAGCATCAGTCTGGATTGCGTTCCTGAGACCCCATTTAAACAAGACATCTAGATTTGGGACTTAAATCCGACTTCCCTCATTCTGTATTGAGATGCCTTTTTACTTCATGTGTCTGAAAGTTACAGATAACAGAAGAAGCATGGAGCCCTGAGTTCCTTACATAAGCCTTCCTCATCCATGAGTTTATGCATAAGGTTGCTCAAATAGCCTAGTGAATCCCATTATCACTCATCTATTTATTTAGATTCGTCCCTGCATGGCTCTCTGCATCCCTCCCTGGTTTTGTCTGCTTCTCTTGTGCTCTATGACACAGGGATGATGCTGGCAAGGAGTCAGATCAGACAGCCTGTGGCTGCCTAGCAGCGGTGAAAGCAAGCAACGTGTGCTTAAGAATAGCACCTGTTGTTTTTTAACAGTCTTAAACTGATAAGAGCAGACTACTACTGAGAGTGGCTACCTGGGGATAATTGAGTATGAATTTTAGAAGAGGAAAAAGATGAGTAGATAAACAGATACTAAACACTGAATTTGATTGGAGACTAGGAAACATTTTCATAAGGAATGGTTAAAAAATTGAGTTGGTGGCCCAAAGTGAGAATTTAACCTGTTTTCAGTTAGCGTACTGAAATGCAAACAAATGGAAAAAATTATTCTTCTGGCCAGAATACAGGATTTTCCTACAGGAAGAATATTGCCTCTTACAGAAATGCCTAACTTTTTCATCCAACTTTGATGCTGAATATTAAGTAAAAACGCAGCACATAGAAAACACAAAGTGACAGTTTATTCAGTAAAAGAAGCTTTAAACCTGGTGTGAAAACC
This sequence comes from Nestor notabilis, assembly GCF_000696875.1. Taxonomy (NCBI): domain Eukaryota; kingdom Metazoa; phylum Chordata; class Aves; order Psittaciformes; family Psittacidae; genus Nestor; species Nestor notabilis. The sequence continues at coordinate 35,387 of NW_009909986.1, read as the reverse complement.
AAGGAAGTTATGACTTTTACTAACTTTTGGCAATGGTTTATTCTGTGGCTGTCAAAATTTGTGACATGTTTTTCTGTAAAATGGGAATATCAGCATGTGTTTATCTACTGTGCAGCAGTATGAGAATGATTAGTTAACATTTGCACAGATGTTTGATTAATAAAGCTTTTGGCTCAAACAAAGCACCACAGATAATTTTTTTCTGGCTTTTTGGTTTGCATCCAGAAATGGGAATAAAAGTCTCATGCTATGCATAAATTCCAGTGTTCAGTCTGTAGATTTTTTGTGAACTAATTTGTGATGAAGAAGCTAACAAATAAATAGCAATAGAAACACAGTTAATTTAGAATACTAACATACGGTTGCTAAATGCAGCTCTTGGGAAGTTATAAAATTAATTCATTTTTACAAGTCACCTGTATACAATATGATTATTTTATACAGCTGTGAGTAAAAGTAATGACTTTTTTCCTAGTCTCAGATATCCTGGAGTGGTTGCATTCCAAAATGCTTATTTTCTTGGTATGTGGATGTAGTGGAAACATAGTCTTTGATAGTGACTGAATCCTGCACGGTGTATGTCACTTTGATTTGTTGCATGCTCCACTACAGTTTAGAGATTGTTAA
>NW_009909986.1:20030-34729 GCF_000696875.1 Nestor notabilis | reverse complement strand
AACCTAAAAAAATTCACACTGTAGTTTCCTTTATCTCTGAATAAACTGTAGAAATTTTTATTTATTGTCTAGAAGTTTTGAGGCAAAGGACTAGTTTTAGGAAGTAATCTTGGGGGTTGTTTTTAGTGGGTGCTTTTCCTAATGTGTTCCTTCTTCTTTTAGTGAACAGTCCAGTTGGGTTTTCTGGGTCAAATGTTCCTGGCTTCTTTTTTTGGTTTTTTATGTGTATTTTCTTCAAACCTTCTTCAGACTAATTTTTTGTTGTCATGTTTTGTCAGGTTTTATTTTTCTGCTTTATATACTAACACTTTATTTCATGTAGCATGTGCTTTTGGATGTATACGTGGTTGATACTGAAGTATGTCCAACAGTTCTATGACTTTGCTTATAGAACATTTCTACCCATCTTGCATGGATGATAAGTATCAAAATTCAAACACATGCACATTAAATTAAGATTTGTAATTAGTCCATTAGCATTAAAGGTCTCTGGGCTATGCATCTCAGTTCTGACATAGTTTGTGGAGTCTGTAACCAGAAGAACCATCCTCTATTTAAAACAAAGCACAGAATGACTATATTCTCTTTTCTGAGCATTCCAAGAAAGAGTAATAATTTCAAAAGTGGATACTTGCTCTTGTTTTAAAACAGACTATTGTAGCAAGGGTCTATGAACTTCTAATCTCTAGCTTTTTTCCTGAAGAGAAATGGAATAGCAATTAAAAGCCACAACCTTAGAGTATACATAATGTAGCAGGCAAAAGAAATGGAAAGATGTTCTATTTGGGTATAGATGCAAAACAGCAAAACAGTTTCTGTTCTAAAAATGAAATAATGTGTCAAGTGTTTAATTGTGACAACAGAATGGGTTTCACTATTCTTTTATGTGAGGTTGGAGTAGCTAGAGATGAATGATAGCAAAACACCCCTTGTAAGGCAGCTATCTGGTGAGATATTTTGCCTTTAAATTTACGTAACTTTCTGTAGCACAGAATTGTAAACTGAAGAGGAATACAGCTTTGTGTAAATTCCGATTTATGGAGTGCCTGAAGATTTGCTTTAGGCTCCACTTCTATGGGGTTTTATTACTTCTGAGTATGGACAAACAGCATTCTCATTTTGTCCAAAAGAGGTTAGACATCTTCCAGTTGGAGCAATGAAAATGCTGTGAGAGCCATCAGTAGGTTGCCTCTGACAGTGGAAAGGCCAGAGATGGGCTTACACAAGGTACTGTGTACTCCAGCCTTGAACTGGCAAAACACTTAGCTATGCTTAATTATAAGGGCACTTTCAGATGGAGCCGCGCTCGAGTCAGTGGACAGGCACTGCTGGATAAACGCCAAGGGCTTTTTCATACGTTCCAAGAAAAATACTCTACTGTCATGTTCAATCCCTCAGGTTCTCATTTCTCCTTTCCTGGTCTCTGCTTGCACAAGGGTGGGAATGGGAGGGGTTCAAAGGAAAAGTACTTTGTGCTGCCCATGTTCTGCAAAAGCAACTCAGAAAGAAACTTGAGTTCCTTACCTTGTTTTTGTGCCTACAATTTCACAGTTCATGCATTGTTCCTCAAAACAGCTCAGTTTTCCACTGCAAGCCAGTCAGACAGTGAGCTCTAAGCAGGACTTTTATTTCATCCACAACTAGGGTGTACCTGCATAATGTGTGGAATTTGAGAATATGAAAAAAGCCAGATGTCTATATGCTGAATAACATTTTCATTCTACTTCATCTCCCCTCCTCCCATTTAGTGTCCAAAACAAGCATGTAAGCTGAGGTGATTTCATTCATGTAGTTTCTTTTACTAATCACAATTTGAATCTTTATAAAAACTTTCAACATCTTCTGAAAATTTAAGCATCGAAGTATTTCTGTGTATAAAGGGAACAGCATGGAAGAAACATTATTTACTTGTCTAGGAAAAGTGTTTGGCAACTGTGGGTTCCACTTCAGACTTAACTTTAGCATTTGTGAGTACAGAAGCCTGGAAAATGCATATAATTTGAAGTCCAGCTGCTGAGCAAGTTGTGGTGGGTTGGAGTGGAGGGATTCACTTTAGAAAGGTGGTGGTCATGGCTGGATATAATGTTGCTGTCTTTTACAGGTCGTATTGTGTTCATTCAGAGCAACCCATTGGAGAGATTACTTGTTTTAGACTAAATAAATTAACTTCTCGATGTGTAATAGTTGCATAGCAGCTTGGGAAACTGGTGATATATCACATATGACACCAGGGTGAGGCAGCATAGCCCATAGGGATTATGACATATTGCTATGAATATTCAGAGCTGCTCTTTCCAAAATAGCAGAATGCTGCTGTACCTAGAAAAGTCAGGAAGGATAACTTTTATTCTGAGAAATACTGATTTGAAAGGGCACTAAAAGTTATTTAAATATTATTTTTTTGTGCTGTAGTAAAGTCTGAACCATGAAAGAGCAAGGAAAGGATTTCAGCCAACAGCCTCTCCTCATTTCATTAGAATTTGGTATCTCTCTCTGATCCACCTTCAGGAAACAGGGTTTTTAGCTACTTCTGAACAAGTATGTAGATCAGAATTATCAAAGCAAATATGAAGTAACTTGATTCCTTGTGCAGCTGATCCTTAAATGACTGGTCTGTGTACCACATAGAAATCATTTATGACACAAAAAGCTTATTTGACCTTGACCTCTGTTCCAAGTGAAATATCCATTTTTTTAATCAATCCAGTAAATCATACCTGATTAGAACAGAGCTTTCTAAAGTAACTTAGTTTACTTCATCAGTAAGGAGCATTCACTGGAGGGAAAAAAAATCCGAAAGTGTTTTCTTAGATCTCTAATACTTTTGGTGACATCACCCATGGCATCAGCTGCACCTCTGTGGAAGGCAAGGAATCGTGTAAGCCAGAATTTTGGTTGTATGTGAAGAAGTCTGTGGGAAAGGAAGAGATGTTAGTTGCTCAATTTAAGTTTCTGGAATCCATTATTAGGGCTCCTGCTGAGTTCTGAGAGCTTGTGCACAGGCAGAATTCAATCCACAAAGTGTTGAGCTGTTCAGCATAGCATGCTCTCAAAATCTATCAGAAAGTGGGGACCTCTATCTGTAGAAAACAAACGTCATCTGTATTTTCCTCATTCTCACACTGCTGGGGAGTCTAGAGCCGTATGTTGAAGTACAGTGTCACAGAAGCCATGGTCTGTGACCAGCTTCCTAAACCCACCAGGTGTGAAAGATGCCTGTATTACGCATAAATTTATGACTGAAAAAATATTAAGCATGGCTTTTAAAAAATACAAACTTCCATTGAACATGGAGTATGAATGTCTGGCAAGGAATCTTTAATCTGTTTGGGTAAAGCACAAGCGAAGTGGAAAAATATGACTAAGTCCAGAGTCAGACTCTCTCCTCTCAGAAAAGCCTGTTGACTGCTATTTGACAGTAAATAAGAGCCTGACACAATAAAAATAATAATAAAAAAAAAGTTAAAATCTAATCTCAGCTAAGAGAATTCTGAAAGGAGATACCAGCTTTTATGTGATTGAAAATACAATGGATATTCTTGTGTCAGCAGTGCTTTTGGTAACCGGGCTTGAACTGCTTTGTTTCAGATCTTTCAGGACTGCAGACTCTTGTTTCCCAAATCAAATATCCCAATATGAACAATATGGATTATTGACATTCAAAATCCTGTGCCATCAAAATAAAGTTAGAGATTCTGAAACAAATTCTGATGCTGTTTACTTGTAATCCTTAAGCAAGCTGCTGTCTATAGCAGTAGCTGTATTTCAGCAGAAATTCAAACAGAAGGATATGAAACACATTATCTTTCAATCCCCTAGAAATGTACCATTCTTGTAAACATAACTGTAATATAAAACTCTGGTTTAACTCAGCTGAAGTGGTCCCACTGAAAGCAGAAAAACATTTGAAATGTATGTTGTAAAAGTGCAAGAAATTATAGAGAAAGCAGCAATACCAGTTCCAAGAACATATGCACTAAAAAGAGGAAAAAAAAAGAAATATAAAGAAGCCACAGGGAGAAAAGCAATTTTGAGGCAATCCTAGAAATGTCATGACTAAGGATAATTTGGTCCCAGGCACTGCAAAAATTTTCGGCAACACTCAAAAATCTGAATTTGTTACTTGTTGGAAATTGCTCTTTTCAGATAATAATTGTCACTGTTTCCGTAGGGATAGAGCGCAGAAAATCCAGTCATGCTCTTATCATACAGAGAAGGTGATCTTCATTCTGCTCAAACATTTTTTACAAGGCTTACTGCAGAGAATACCGTCTCTTTTTAATATAGAAAACCTGAAAATTCCCTGTCTTCCTGTAGCTTACTCTTCACACAGCTTGAAAAAAGAACATTTTCTTTCAAATAATTTCCTGAATATATTTCTGCAGCCTGTTCAGTAAGGAATTTTGTGTGATAAGGCCATAAGATATTTTGTAACTGTGAATGGTTTATATGTTAGTATCAAAATCCCGTTATGTCCAGCCAAACTAAATACTCCTGGGTAGACATAAGTCATCATCCAACTAGTACTGAGTTGCTTTAATCTGAGAATTTTACACTGTTTTATATTTGGAAAGGTTCATAAAGCCCCAAATATAATCTTAATCTAAATTTAAAAAGCGTTAGAAGTATTCATCTTTTCTCCGCGTTGTTTCCACCGCTATGGTTTCTTACCTTATCTGGCTCTTACTTATAGTGCTTCATTAAAATTCAGATTTATATCTGCTAAATTCAGATTAATAAATTAGACTTCATTGCACATGTTTTATTATGAATTGAACAGACACCAACAAAAGCCAAAGACTCTAATGACTTATTTACCTTTTCTAAGTAAATTCTGATGGTATTCTCTGTATCAGTTTCCTGTACAGCTTCTGAACACAGATGATACTACAGAGCAGAAAAAAAAGGAAATAGTACATTACAGACAATTTGTGCCATTCCTTTTATTCATGAGCAGGATACTTTGATCAAATTTCTTTACTGTTCCATTGCTATCCAAAAAGAAAGAATAATTCAAGCCTTGCTTGACAGTAGTTAAACATATTCCAGAATTAGCATGTTTTGTAGAAATCATTAAGCAGTTAATCTTTTATTTGTGAAATAAAAGTTAATCCTTTATTTGTGAAAGATGTACTCTACAGTATGTGGGGATAAATCTAGTAAAATTAGCAAGATTAATATGTGTCTGCTTTACTGAGAGACAAGGCCTGGTCTTGAGCAGCACAAACATGTTTGACCCTAGCTTTATATTGTCTGTATTCTCTATGGCCTTGGGAATTCACTAGTTCGCTTGTCTGTGTTGGGAATTCAATGATATAGGGATTGAGGTAAAGATCTTTTGTAACATTAAGCATAGTGAAGCCTTTGGCTCACTTATAGGCAGGCCTACATGTACACATTTGTATGTAATCTATATCATATTAACAAGAAATCACAGAAATTATACTCATACTCTGATGCAATGATTGGCCAGAAGAGCCTTATATAAACACAGTAGAATAATGAGGGTCGTTCTCATGGGGAAAGCAAGAGTAGAAGGAAACTGCAGGAGCAACAAGCAAAGCCTGTTCAGAGCCATTCAGCTGAGTAATTAGAACAGAGCTAGCTGATGCTGTGACAGGAAAAAGTACTGTCTTTGATCTCATCACAGATATGTTAATCAAAATGTAAAAATTACCTGCTTTTCAGCTTTTGTGGGGAAAAAAAGGAGAGGGGGGGAATATTAAAAAAACTTTGGAATAGGAATATAAAAAAAATGCTATAATTATTTTGATAAAATAAATGAAGATTTTTTTGATTCATACATGCTTAGTGCAGATAGTTTGGAATCTGCCAAGAGTGTCCTGAAAGTTGTGAAATGTTTCCTATCTTCACTTGAGCCATCCTCCCAGCAAGCATTTTGTAAAATACTTGAAAAGAAAGTAGACATGAAACAGTTCAGGTCAATTTGTTTTAAAACACCTTTGATATTATTTCCATACTTAATGCCTTTTACTTGTCTTGTGTAGGTATGGTAAGTGTAATCTCTTAGCATCTTCCTTAAAATGGAGTCCAGATAGGATATTTTGCAACATTTTAGTCTTGAAAATCTATGATGTAGTTTTGGTTCTCACTTTTGTGCTTTCTGTACTCTTTCAATTCAGGACATCAGCTCTATTGGTATTAGAAAATGATTCAGGTCAGAATTGCTCTATACTACAAATGATATAAAAAGATTGAAATAACACACTCAAGATCTCATTTTTGCAATACAGTAACTGTATGTACAGCAGTGAAGATACAGCTGTGGAACTCTTAACTTTGGCATGCAATTTGCAGAGTTGCTTAAGCTCTCTGCAGTGATGTGTCTAGTTCGTCTGATGACGAAAGACCAGCTTCATTTATATAAAATGAGAAACATTGCTGTTTGCCAGCCTGTTAGTATTTGGTGCTATGTCTTGATCGTGTCAAAGTGGCTATGTGTGACCTGTATTCTTCAAGGGCTCTACAGATATTTGCATAATAAGGGGTAGAGAACAGCACAGCAGAAATTACAACCACTGTGTTTGTTTCTCACCTCAATTTGTGGACAGACTTCTGAACTGGCATTGTTGAGGAAAATCTTGGTTCTGTATAAGCGATACACATGGACTATATTGATAACAAGGTCAACCTGTGAATCTCTTCAAGATTTTACTTTGTATTTTGCCTCTCAGGTTGGTACAAGAGGATGTGGGAATGGACATCCCCTTTGCTGAGGGTGTACTAAGCCCAAGTTCTACAGAGATGAGACCCGGTGAGAGAAGTTCTTACTTAAGTTCTTAATTATATTTTACTCCCTTAGCATTTAATTATACAACGAGAAGGGTGTTTCTGTGCTGATAAAGAATTAGATGTTAACAAGAAAAAGTGTTAGGTTCACTTTATTTAGTCAGTTTTTTCTTTGCTTGGGAGATTATAATTGTAGTGTGCCATTTTCTCTTGTGCATTGTTGTCATGATTTGTTTAGACCTTGTGATGTTTAAGTAGCCTCTGTTATTTATCCTAGATTTGACTGCAGTCTAAGTAAACTAAGTTAGCATTAGAATACTTCAGACAGAACAGCTTGAAATGTGCCATGTGATGTATGGGCAAGTGGCAAAGCCTTAACTAGCTTTTGTCTTATAGAAGACTCAATATATTTAAGACTGATGAAGACACTCAGGGGTATTTTTAATTCTGTTACTGTACTGAATTAGATACTGTATAGCTGAAACCTGAGGCACAGCTACTTGAAAATCATCAGTATTCAAATAGCACCAAGTGTATAAGAAAGCAAATATTTATAGAGGATTTTTACACACATGATTTTTTTTCCAGAATTCAACAGTCTTGCTTTGCAACTCAATTGATTTGTATATTGCTCTTGAAGTTCTTAAACATTGTGAGTCACAGCATGTCCAAGGCTTGATTTTCATCTGATGATTGCGAAAAAAAGGAATCCGGATTTTGCATAATTTAAGAAATGCCAGCTACAGCTGCCATTCCTGTAGATGCTTTTTTTATTTCTTTAAACATTAATTTTGATATTTCTGGTATATGTTAGGTGGCCTTAAATGGCTTGGTGTTACTAAAATTGATCTGTCCCAGTATGTTTGAAGGCGATTCTTACTTATCTGGTAAATTAATTGTACACGGAGGAGATAAAGTTCTTTTTTTTCCATCTCTTTCTTCAGAACCTCCCAATTCTCTTGATCTTAACGGTTCCCATCCCAGAAGGATAAAGCTCACTGCTCCAAATATCAATCTCTCTTTGGACCAGAGCGAAGGGTCTATACTTTCTGATGATAATTTGGATACGCCAGATGAAATTGACATCAATGTAGATGACCTTGATACTCCTGATGAAGCAGACTCTTTTGAATACACTGGACAAGGTAATGTTGTAGATTGTAAATGCAGCCTTCATCTCTCTTTCTATCTTTCCAGCTTACATGATCAGTCTCATGTCTGTCAGGCTATGAGTATGGTTAAAACATCTGAGAGTTGATGCTAGATGTCAAGATATTTTTATTGTCTGCTATTTTTTAACCTCTCTTCCCCTGTTTAAAGTAATACATTTCTACTTATGTAGAGTGCAGAAAAACATAAAATAAGTAAAGCACTCAAATTCAAAGTCTTGTCTTTGTCCAGTACCATAGGACTTACCTGAAGAGAGGTAAGAGTTGTTTTCAGGAAGGAGAAAGCAGTTGCTCTCTATTGTAGAGAACAATCACAGTGTAGTGACAGAGGCTTTTTGTTAGTGAGAAAGGTCTTTGTCTATTCCTATATATGGTTGGAAAGATGAGATGTGGAAGGTGTGTGCATGGCATGATAAAGCTAGCTCTGGTGATGCAACAATGGAATTCTTCATTCCACCAGTTTAAATACGCTTTCTCAGCGGGGCTAGTTGTACAGTGTTGCACACTGAAGTGTGCAATGGATAGTTCAGTCATCCTTCAATATTAATGATTTTCTCTCATAGGGTGTAGAAGTGTTTTACACTGTCTTACTCATGTAGATTCATGATGTATGAAATATTCACACTCATTCCTTGCTAATACCTTAAGAACCATGTAAGAACTATACTCACTAATGGCATAACATAAAGATCCTAAGCTATTTCAGGGGAAAATGAGTGTGACCATTTTGCAATCTACAACAGAAAGAAACTTTAAAAATAGATCAATTTAAACTAAATTTTCCTTTGCATTTAAATTCTCTATAGGTACTGAGGTCACTATAATTTAAAAATTGTATGCTTTTTGGAGCATACAAGAACAGTTGCATCAGTTTAAGTGATATTGCCAAAGAGGCATTACTGTGTATTCAGTCATGCATGAGCATCTCTAATGTCACTTCTCATTAGAACGCTGATTTCCTTATGGATAGATGCAGAGCATAGGGATGAGTTGTTTGATGGTTGGAATATTTTGTGGCAAAAGTTAAAACTAACACGTACACACACAGAGGAACAGTGTGCTTGCAGTTTTTAGACTGTTGTGACCACTGTGTGAGAGCAAAAACCTCTGTCTGCAGTGGAGCAGATTTTGCCTTTAAGCCCTCAAGTAAATAAATTCAACTCCAGTGATTTTGGTGGCAGTTGTATGGGAAGCATTATTTCTCAGCTTTTTAGGTGCTTCCTAAATGTGATGATTCATTCAATTACTAAGATTGAACCATTTTTCTCCAACAACTAAGTCCTAAGAACTCAAGGTTCCTGTGGTTTTGGTGACATTTTAACAGTTGTTCAGTTTGATTTGAGACATACTTATTAGGTAAAATGTCTTCCACTTAGATGAGCCAGGAATGGAGAGTAGAAAAGGAAGAACATCATGTTTTATCAAAATAAGCCAGCAATAAAAATTGTCGCTAGTGTATGTGTCCATAGGTTCTGTGTGGGTAGATCATAGAATCACAGAATAGTTAGGGTTGGAAAGGACCTTAAGATCATCTAGTTCCAACCCCCCTGCCATGAGCAGGGACACCACACACTAAACTATGTTCGCTAAGGCTCTGTCCAACCTGGCCTTGAACACCGCCAGGGTTGGAGCATTCACAACTTCCTTGGGCAGCCCATTCCAGTGCCTCACCACCCTCACTGTAAAGAACTCCTTCCTTATATCTAATCTAAACTTCCCCTGTTTAAGTTTAAACCCATTACCCCTTGTCCTACCACTACAGTCCCTAACAAAAAAGTCCCTTCCCAGCATTCTTGTAGGCCCCCTTCAGACATTGGAAGGCTGCTATGAGGTCTCCACGCATTATACTGTCTGACTCCCAATTTCATAAATTATTTAATTCTTATGATAAAACAGTGTATGTTAGGAATCATATACTTCCATTTGCGTGAGTAGTTTAAGAAGCAGCATTACTCAATGAGGCATCCAAAAATAAATCAAAACATAGAAACATTTGAGGGCTTCCAAGAAACATTGTGTTCTTTTCTTCTTGTCAAATAAAATAACTTCTTTTTGTTACTTCTTAAGTCTCATAGACGTCTTTAGTATTTTTAAATAAGATGTCTGAGCAGCTTTTTATGTATACACATGTATTTCCTTATATATCTGACTATTTCTTTACATACTGTTACCTCACTCTTGACATACATGATCAAATTCTGCTCTTACGTATGACTGCAGAGCCAGAATTATACTTTAAAAAGAACTGTTGATTTTGTTCATTTACTTCAGATACGTGTAATGCATAAAATGTACAAAATCGTTACTATGAAGACAAATTAATAATATACACACAGCCGAAAGGCAAAGGTGCTTCAGCAAGAATAGTGCAAAAAGTAGATTTTGTTCCCCCACATTAAAAGAAGTATGTTGTAACAATAAGTAAAGAAGAAAATTAAATAATTCCAGCGGTGGACAGAGTCACTTTTCATGTCACTTTCTCTGTAACCAGCCATTAAATTTCAAAAACTGGAACGCAGTTAAATTTGTTGTTAAGAGCCATCTCATCAGTGCAATGGAGATGTAGATTTTGTTAACTGCTTCACAGCTTTTCTGAAACTAAGAGTATCCAGCAGAGAGGCTGTGCTGTGAGACTTTATAGTCTCTTGCCAGCCATGCAGCTTTTTCAGCTTTTTTATTGTGATCATTGTGTCTGTAAACTACATGTACCTGTTCTCTCACGTGTGCTGGTATAAATAGGCCAGATTGCCTGGCTGCTCTGTACTTCACATCTGGGAGGGAAATGGGGTTTAATCTCAACTAAAAGGTCCTGGGAAAGGCAAATACTGTGCTTATTTTGTGAGGAGTCAGCATTATCTCATGACTGAAGCAGAGAAAGATGTGCGTTCTTCATGTTTGCTGGTGCCAGATGTGAAGAGACTGGGGACAAACTAGGAAAAGATGAGAAGCTGTAGCTCTGTGGTAATTTACAGGCAAGAAGCATCGCTATGTTCACTTTTACTTCCCTATTTTGCTTTCTAGGTAGTTCTCACACCTGCCACGCAAAGATTTTTTTAAGACCTACAGTGCAGTACCTCTAGTGACCAGCAGATCATTTTTACTAACTGGATGCAAATATACAAAAATCTTATGGCAGTATTCTGCATAGCAATAATCGCTGCTCTTATTTTTATGTTCGTAATAATGATAAGATTTAAAAAATTAGAACTGTTCATTTACTGACTGTAATATGATCAAATTCTGCTTTTATTTATATCAATGCTGTAAAAGTCCAGTTGATTTCAGTCATCTATTTCAAATGCACATAACAAAGAAAATATTTAGAGCTTTTACAGGAACATGTAATACATAAATTTTTCTTTTTCAGAAGAGCAGACTGCTACTAAGGATGCTTCCCAGGAGGAGTCTGAATCAATTCCAGAGTACACTGCTGAAGAAGAGCGAGAAGATAACAGCTTATGGAGAACAGTGGTTATTGGAGAACAAGAACAAAGAATTGATATGAAAGTCATTGAACCTTACAAAAAGGTCATTTCACATGGAGGTAGGAAAACCCTGAATGCATTATTTAGATTGATGTAAAAAAATGATACTTTATTGGTCATTATTTATTTCTATTTTAGTTCAGTTATCATACTGGTAAGGTAAGAGAGAAGGTTTCTTTTCAGCTATGGCTGAAATCAACCCTGCTTTCAATTCAGTTTAGCGAAGACTAATGGGTATTTCAAATATAAAGCAATTTCAGGAGCAACAAATAAGCTGACATACATGTATTACTAACAGTCAGGTCATTGTGGGCTAAAACTGTCTTAGAACAAGGAAAACATCTTTTGCACAGAAAAAAAAATAGAAAACTTCCATCTGTGGATTTTGGCAAACACTTTTGCATGAAGAAGTTCTCTGTGATTTGCTGAATGATGTATGTTGGTTCACAGATCTAAACAAGTAAAGTGGCAAAAGTGGAAAAAATACAGTTTTCCCTGGGGCTTCCATTTGTCTGGCTAAGCTCCTTAGGTTATTTTTCTGCCATTTATAGTTGTCAGCAGATAGCATTTCACCAGCAACTGTTGGGGTTTTTTTGGTTTTTTTTTCCCATGTAATTTGTTAATGGTTATCAACTAGCATATCAAAGAAAACATTTAAAGTAGGGAAATTACCTCATGTATTTGCTGTAAGTCTTCTTTGCTTATGTGCTCCCTAACCTCCTCAGAGAATTTGTAGTTCTGGTGTTACTAGCACGCTTCTGTATAAGTGAGTTCAAACGGATAAATACTACTATAGCTATTGAAGGAAGGAAGTGAAACAAAGCTTTTTGAGTGCTTTCTAAATGCCTTTTCCTTCATGTCTCAGCTTTAGATTATATTTGGATTCTCTATGTTTTGAGGGACGCTGTTTGCCAGCTGTTAAGTAAGGTATTAAGTAAGCATGGGTTGTTCTATTCCTGCAAAAACTGAGGCAGGTAACTTAGCATCTCAAGAGATAAGATTTATGAGGATTTATATGATTTATATGAGGATGTTTCTGTTACAGTGTTGCTGATCTGTAACATCATTTAAAGGTAAAACATTGTTTTCAGTATATTTTCAGTGTGGAATCTCTATCTGGTAACAGTGACAGAAATAAATTATGGTTAATTATATTACCTGAGGAAGTAGTCCTCAAATTCTCACATTTACATTAAAAGCATCTGAATGCTAGCCTACAGATATTCACAGTGGCCAGTCTGCAGAAGGCATAGTCTGAATTAGTAAAGATGTTTAAACCTCCAAGCATTTTCCCATTGTAACAACACCAACAAAGATTTATGAATGTGATGACACCTCAGACACAGTTTAGCAAACAGACACAGATGGCATAATTTAGGAAACAAACATAAAATATTTTGAGGCCTTGCTAATGGTGTTTATTTATATGGTTTTGTATGCTGTAAACTAGTAGGTACATTTGTGGTGAAAACTGTCATGTACAGTTCTACTAGATGCTGATGTATACATTTCTACTAGCTTTTATGAAAAATAAATACCAATCCATTTTATTGAGTGGAGAAGTAGCTCTTAGTTGAGCGCTGCTTGACTGTTGAACAGGGACTACTTCCAGTGGCAGACAACTCTGACGGCAACTATGATGTACATAATAATGCACAGTCTAAGGAGGGGAGTCAAGGTCATTGAGCTCACCTATCAGTGTGAAAGAATCATGATTCAAATTTTACATGGCTGACATCTTGTTTTGTTAGTTCACTTGAATCTAAGATAAAGAACATTACATTTCCTTAACTTTTGAATGGGTGCTGGTCAATAACTTAACTATTGTAAAAGAAATGGTGTGAGATATAATAATAAGTTACACCACTGACTAAACTGGAAATTTTGCTTGAAATCTAGCCATATGAAAGCATACTAAGGACTGGATGAATTACTGTGTTTATGAAGTGGGAGACTGAAGATGTCAAAACAAAATAATTTTGATGCATAAATCATGGGGAAAACTTTGGACAGTTCAAACAATTTCTACATGATGGCAGCTAGGCCTATTCCATATGATGTTCCCTTTGGCAATACTTCAATATCTTTCGAATGCTTTAGAAAGCCAGGAAAATTTCCTTTAACCTGAAAAGTAAGAACAGATTCCGGTTAAAATTAGTCAACTGGAAGTCAGGTCAAGTGATTCACTGATCTACTGATCATTTCTCTCTGCCAAGTGGCAGAGAGCACCAAATGCAGAATCGAGATTGTAGCCACAAAATAGGAAAAGGGAGAGTGGAATTGGCAGTGTGAGATTGCCCTCCACATATGTTAATAGATAAATTTCTTAGGGATCTGTCTCTTTGCGTAGGCTGACTGAGAATTTGGGCAAATGGCTTTTTCTGGCGTCTACTGATGAATTAGAAAGCACTTCTCCCTTGGTGAACTTCCCTTGTCTACGAGCATGAGTAAGAAAAAGTGTCTTGGATTTATCTGTGGGTTTTTCTTCTGTGTGCTGTTAGGTGGCATCTGCACATAATCATTTTGCTTTACATGAACTGCAAACTGAGATGTGTAATTTAGTGGACACACCTGCCACAATGTGCTCTCGCTGACAAAATCCTGAGCCAGCTGCATAGATTGCATTATGCGGCATGATATAAATTGTCCTGCCAGTCTTTCAAGGATTTTTAAACTTATGGAAGGGAGGAGATCTCCTCCCTGTTTGTAAAGCTGGGGGGTGGGGGGGAAATACTGCTTTGTTGCATAATGATTTAGCTGAGGGATAAGCTAGGATGGGATAGGTGAAATGAGTACTGTCTCTTTGAAAGTACGTAGGTCTGTTGAGAAAATGGAAACATAACAAAGAGTAGTAATGAAGATGAGTGTGGGAAGTGGAGTTCTTTTCTCTTTGTTTCTTTTGAGAAGACTGTTATACTCTTTTCATGTCTTAAAAGTTGAGGATGCTGAAAGCAGGACTGGAGTTTCTTCTGCCTATTTGTGTACATCCTTGCTAGAGAATGCAATGCTTACTCTTTGAATTTGATCTTGACATCTTCACTGGAACACCAAAGTCAATCAACTGTATATATGTAGATACGATGTTCATGAATCCTAACATGAGCTCAGCTATGACATACACACTGTGTCATATGGATTAAAGTGCGATATCCACACTGCCCTTTGGCTTGAACTGAAACCCTTACCCTTAGTTCTTCTGCCCATCTATGTCCTCCAGCAGGATGGAGAGAAACACTGCACTGTGGGACTGGAGAAGACAACAGACATATGCTGGGCTGCCATTATACAGTGGCTT
>NW_009909986.1:0-20011 GCF_000696875.1 Nestor notabilis | reverse complement strand
GGGGGCGGGAAAAAAAAACACACATGTGCTGGCCTGCCATTATACAGTGGCTTCTCCAGCTCTGGAAGCCCAGTTGTAAACTAGCTGGCCTTTGGCCTTAGAGAGACAGAAAATAAAAGCTACTTCACAGTGCTGGGATGACAAAAGACGCCAAGTTCGTAGAAGAAAGGACTTAAGGCTAAGGACAGAAAGCTTCCTGCAGTCTCCAAATGATTCTTCAGTGGATGAGGTATAGGCTAGCTAGCATTCTCAACTCAGTGTTGGTGTTACCAACAAGAGTATGTATTATTATCTTATCCAATGCAATATACCTACCAAATCAAATTCAAAAGACATAAATCCAACCTAACAACTTCAGCAGGTTATTTTGCCAAGCTTTGATTTGAAACAATATGGCTTGAGGCAGGAGACTTACTTCTGACATGCACATTTTTCTTTGAGAATCTTATCCTTCTTTTGCTCCCCTTTGTAACTCAGGAAGCAGCAGTGCTTTTCTGTCTTTAAGGAACAGCTGAGAGCCCTAAATGGAATGCGCTTCTGTGCATGTCCTCATGACTGGGATAGGGTTCAGAATAATCAGCTGTGGTTATCATTGGCATGGAAGACTTCATGGGCAAGTGCCTTGAAGCACTCATTTTGTCAGGGATACTAGATTCTTTGAAGATCTCTGCAGAGCCATGTAAGAAATTACTTGCTTGACATAAACATCATCTCCTTGCTTCAGCTATCTGAGAAAAAAACCTCTCTCACTCTTCCCTGATTGGCACACGCAGATTGTGTGTTACCTTTTCTTTCCACAGAGAATTACACTTTGCTTGTCTGGCCACAATGCAAGAGCGTTTGAGGGTTGGATACTGCTGTCTAGTATCCAAAAAGCACTGTAAGTCTTAAAATCTCCTCATGAAAGTATTGCATAGGTGCCAGTGTTATCCTTTATTTTTGTCTGGAATGTATTCCCATTTTTGAGGGAGACTCAAGGTTTCCTTCACAAACATTATAATCTCTTACTCATAGTTAGTTTCTCATAGCTTCTTTTGAAAGGCTTTCAGTGCATTCTCTAAGTACATCCAGCTTTTATCTCTGTACCTCATTAGTGCTATCTGCCTACAACCATTTCTACAGCGTCTTTAATTGTCTCCTGATTGTATGTATATTTTAAACAAAACTGAAATGCAGTTTTATTTCTTATTATGCAGTTGTATTTATTATTAGTAGTAGAGAAATCTGTAGCAGCTGCAAAGGATTGTGGAGAAAATTAACCAGCATAAATCCACCATGAAAAATAAAGAAAAATTTCTTTTGGGTAACAAGCAACTGCACTGGACCCAAGAACAGAAGTGCTGCAGCTTTGAGGGCTTATAGCCATCATTAGGCAGTGGTGCAGTCCAGTGAATGCCAGTATTGGACAACTGGAGTGTCCAAGGTGAAAAAGTGTTTTATACCAAACTTGCAGCAAATTATTTAACTGATCCCCAGGAGCTTTTAAGATACAGTGGGGTGCAGTCATAATTGAAATATCCTGAGCCCATTGCAACTGTGCAAGCCAGCTGAGGCTGGATTGTGAGACTTTATGAAACATCATTGAAAAGATGCAGGTTAGCAAATGTATGATACTTTCTTTAGCCCCTTGTTCCTCAGTCTAAGGTGAGCATTCAGCTCATGATTGCCCCAGAGATGCAATGAACCAGGAGTTCAGATAAGATTGTATTACTTACAAGGCTTTTTTGCTAGTCTCTTTCAAAATTTACTGATAGTTGTGCTAAGTGTGTTTTTTAGGAATTCAACATAACTGACTATTCTGCTTGCTTATGACTTGATGATATTTCATACATTTTCGATCTCCTTCAGTAGCAGATATAATAGCTCTATGCCAGGACTTTCAAGATTTCTTTTTACATTTATCTTCTTAATAGCCTTTAACAAAGACAAAAATGCCTTTTCCTTTTTTTTCCACAGGATACTATGGTGATGGTCTGAATGCTATCATTGTGTTTGCAGCATGCTTCTTGCCAGACAGCAGTCGAACTGATTACAACTATGTAATGGAAAATCTTTTTCTGTGAGTGATATGTGAGCAATATCACTAACTCTTTTGAGTTAGTACTCATAATTAGGTAGTGACATATAACCTGTCTTTAGTTAAGAGGTAATTTTGATCATTGGAAGGGGAGTCATCTGAATGACAAGGATAATAGCAGTTTTATATAAACTGTTCAATAGAGTATTATTTTGGTATTCTTTACCTACTCACCATCCCAAATAAAGGCATGTGTGTCAGGACCAATTCTGACTGTAGTATCTCCCTAAATGTCAAGGAATGCAGCATCTTCTGCTTCTTA
This sequence comes from Nestor notabilis, assembly GCF_000696875.1. Lineage (NCBI taxonomy): Eukaryota > Metazoa > Chordata > Aves > Psittaciformes > Psittacidae > Nestor > Nestor notabilis. Next base: position 17,672 of record NW_009909986.1, on the reverse strand, counting down.
GGCCTACAGTCATTGCACTATTTCACTAGTGACTTGCAGCCCTTGGTAACAGTCAGAAGGGTCTTAGGCCACCAGACTGGTTTTCACTGTTTATTATATATTATCATATGTGTACAGTATCACTGTATATAATATTTTTAATATATGCTGTAACTGTGTTCAGGAGTCACAGGGCCATTTTGTGACACTCGTTTCAAAAATACAGAATAAATTATAGCTGCTGACACAAACAGCTCTAAGTACTTTTCCTGACTCCAGCTGCTCCTGATTCAGTTAAAAGTGGCAGAGGCCAGTTGAGCGGGATGCATATTTGGCCACATGAACCCAAATTTATGACAGCAAAATTACTCCGAATAGCAACTTGGTTTGGCAGCCAGAAATTGTGAAGGCAGTACTCCCCTGAAGTGCCTCCAGCTACTTGCATTCACAGCTGTTAAAAAAATCAATCGTTCCAGCATTTTCTATGCTAAAATGCAGTCAGTCATTGCTAAAGCCAGCAAAGACCTAGCTTTTGCCTCTTGCAGCTCACCAAGAGCACTGACCCAGTCTCCTTGAAGGTGCACATGGTTACAGCCAATGCCTTCAGCATTGTGTCAATGTGTGAAAAACCAGATTGAGTGCTTTAGTTCCAAGTCAGACCCATTGCCAGCGTTTGTCCGGTATTGCCTCTAAGAGCCCCACGTCATCTGCAGTAACTGATTTACACAGTTCCCAGAGGGGAGGAATTGCTACAGTGGTTTTAACTTTAAAGCTAGGAACAAAGCTGAGAGTAACTGTCACTGATGTTTAATGGTTTTCTTTGACTTTACCCAAGACCTTAGATAAAGTCCTTATACCCAAGTCCTTAGATAAAGCAAATGTTAAATGGACTTTGCAGAGAGAGCCTTTTCATGTCTTAAGAGACTTTTCCTCATCACTTGAGGACATTGCCAAAGACAACTTCATAACTTACTGTCTTTTTCTGGTGTAGTAGTATAAAAGAGAGTTCAGGTTGGCTGTGAACCTTCAGCTTGTTTTAAGGTTTATAGAATGTTAGTTCTCTGTAAGACGAGGAAGAGGGAAAGTCAGATCACCCCTTTGCACCTAGGCCAAACATAGTTATTTTCAGACTGTCTCTGTTTCTATAACTGAAAGACTTGTAGTGTTTTGAGAAATACTTACACACACTTTTCTTTATGTTTCACTGTCTAAATGTCTTTAAAGTATTACGTATTCTGTAAAAGGGCTAATTTTAATTTCATAGCCTGTCAAATAATCAGTAGGTTCAGTTAAATCGTGCTTTTTCCATCAGAATGTCCATACATCCCTCACTTTGGTATTTCACCTTTAGACATGAGTTTTTACAAATGCATGCAAAGTCAGAGAATGCGTAACTGCAAGGTGAGAAAGAGATAAGTGAGAAGAATTAAGTGAGTAGTTATTTAGATGGGATTTATCAAATGCAGGGAACTAGTCAGTTAATGGCTGCCTACTTTATGTGCAAGTGTCACTCTCGTTGTTGAGAACAAGGTTTACTACTTTTCGTGTAATCACAGAATCATAGAATGGTTTGAGTTGGAAGGGAGCTTAAGATCATCTGGTTCCAACCTCCCTGCTGTGGGCAGGGACACCTCCTATTAGACCAGGTTGCTCCAAGCACGGTCCAACCTGATCTTGAACACTGCCAGGGATGGGGCAGCCCCAGCTTCTCTGGGCACCCTGTGCCAGCGCCTCACCACCCTCACAGGGAAGAACTCCTTCCTAATATCTTACCTAAATCTCCCCTCTTTCAGTTTAAAGCCATTACACCTTTCTTGCCCCTACAAACCCTTGCAAAAAGCCCCTCTCCAGATTATCTGTAGTCCCTTTTTGGAAGACTATTATAAGGTCTCCCATGAGCCTTCTTTTAAAGAAACTGCATATTCAGGCATTTAAGGGTCAGATTAGACTGTGAGTTGTTCCCATACACCTGTGAAAGGGGCCATTATGCTCAGGGAATAAAACTACCTTTTTTATTGAGCACACTCCGGCATTCAGGTTTTTAAGGTGTGACCCCTGATTTTTTACTGTAGTTTTTACATAGACATGACTTGGGGTTGGGCAGGACAGAGAACAATTTGAACATACCTGTGATAACAACTCCCTAATGAGGTAGGGTCTACTGCGTGGAGCATCTCCATATGTAGTCCTGGACAAGAATTTAAAACTACCCTTTCATTTGACCAAGTACCGTTCTCTTCTAGGAGAGTCAAGAGCACTGTTCTGTATGAATTATTGTTGCTGAGCTGAGGAATTTAATGAGTGTTTGGAGTGTTTTGCTCACAAAATGAAGTGGTGATGGAGTGCTCTGTCACATCAGAAGGCAGGTTGATGGACAAGTTTTATTAGCCTTGAGATTCAAACTGTTTGTAGTTGGCACTCAGAGTCTCAGTAGCAGTAGTGTGTGGATCACAAGAATCACAGACAAGTATCTTCTGACCCTTATTATTTTTTCACTGAACAAACATTATTACTGTTGTTGTTGTTGTTGTTGTTATGTTCTTTACTGTGGGGGTGGTGAGACCCTGGCACAGGTTGCCCAGAGAAGCTGTGGCTGCCCCATCCCTGGTGGTGTTCAAAGCCAGGTTGGACGGGGCTTGGAGCAATCTGGTCTAGTGGAAAGTGTCCCTGCCAATGGCAGGGGGATTGCAACTAGATGATCTTTAAGATCCCTTTCAGCCTAAGCCATTTTAAGGTTCTGTGGTTCTATGGTTAATAGTGAAGTTTCTCAACAAATAATTTCAGAAGTTCCTGGAACTTTGCATGGTCGTGCCACACACTCCCTTGCCTTAAATCTCACATGATTTAATGCCCTATTAAGACAAAGCAAAGTCACCTGTGAGATTTGAAAATTTACTATGAAACTTGACCTTTGTAAGGAAAGTACATTTTCTGAAGATGCAGATAGGGTTGTGGTTTTCTAGTTATACATCTACAGGTAGCATGGTGACCGGTGCTAAATGTTTCCTTTGGTTTAAAGGAAAAGTAAACACTATCTTGTCATAAATTGCTGAGTCTGCCTTAATTTATTCATAGCAGACTGATTTAGTTGGGGCTTAAGTGGATAATGTAGAATATATGCTCACTTACTCTTGTACTTTGATCAGCTACGTAATAAGTACCTTAGAGCTGATGGTAGCTGAAGACTATATGATTGTCTACTTGAATGGAGCAACACCAAGAAGCAGGATGCCTGGACTGGGTTGGATGAAAAAATGTTACCAGATGATCGATCGACGGTGAGTAGTATTTTCCTTTCTGATCCACAGCCATTATTTCAATTCCTGTTACTCCCTTCTAGGACAGTGTTCCCTGTATATGATCTTTCTGGATTTTGTATAGATTTTGTTTGGGGTTTTTTTTTAAAAAAAACCTTCTTTTTTACTTAGGTTGCGGAAGAATTTGAAATCATTTATAATTGTTCATCCATCATGGTTTATTAGGACAATTCTGGCTGTGACACGACCTTTTATAAGGTATGTGATGAATACCAGTGATTTTCTATGTCCCTAAGAATATAGAAGCACCCTAAATCATCAGACATGGCTGTTAATCTGTCATTGAACAGTACTCATTTTCCAGTTCATGTTGACATTTTGGCAGTTGAAGTTGACTTTCTTAACTGGAAAAAAAATAAAAAAGAAGTGATTTATGTGAGTATTTAGTTGCAGACATTACAGTGAACAGAGCACATCATGCCCAGTATGTAAACTGGGGGGAGTTACCCAGAAGGCCCAGATCACTGCTCGGGTCGGGCTGGGTATCGGTTGGCAGGTGATGAGCAATTGTGTCCTCTCCCCTTGTTATTTCCCTTATCATTATCATTATTGGTGGTAGCAGTAGTGGTTTGTATTATACCTTAGTTACTGAACTGCTCTTATCTCAACCCCTGGGAGTTACATTCTTTCAATTCTCCTCCCCATCCCTCTGGGAGCAGAGCAAGGAAGAAGAGGGGGAGTGAGCGAGTGGCTGCATGGTTCTGGGTTACCGGCTGGGCTTAAATAACAACAAATTCAGATTAGACAAGTGAATAGGCTTATCTTCGTAAGTGTGTTTTCTGAACGGTTTATCCTTTTTCTGAGTGATGACTTCTCAAACACAATGAATGGTCATATAGCACAGCTGAAATGAACAATGGAAGTATTTCCTCATAAGAAGGCCCTGCAATAAGAATAGACATGCATATACATAATCAGATCTGCACTCATCTATACAAATGAGGAAGTTCAGTTTCATTGTATTTGATTGAGAATCAGTGTCAAACATAACATAAATGCTAATTCATCACAATCACTTGGTGTTAATTCATTATGACCGCGTCACATGAATGCTTCCCATCTCTTTTTACATGTAAGTATGTTGTAGGAGATCTGATTCTTCTTAGAATTTTAATACATCTCCTTCGAAGTGTAAACTAATCACATTGCCTAGTATGTAGGTATTGCAATTCATAATTTTGTCCTAAATACTGTGATTTAGCCTAAGCAAGGAACAGCAAAAGTTTTAGACTTGATTTCAGCTACACTAGAACTCAGGTATGCTCATGATCAGCTGAACTCTATAATTGAAACATGAATAACAAAATGCCTGAATATTTGATATATTAAGCATACATTTTCTTTTTTTTAATATATCATAAAAAATATTTGAAGAAAAGTCACTTAGCAGGCTGTTCCTATGTTTCAGCTCTAAGTTCAGCAGTAAGATACAGTATGTCAACACATTGGCGGAGCTTCGTGAGATGATTCCAATGGAATACGTGCACATACCAGACAGTATTGTCAAGTAAGTGATGTATAGTAAGTGCGTTCTTGTTCTAATGGAAACTCTTTCCAGAAACTCATAATAGTGTTTCAGAGTCTGTAAGAAAGCAGGAGACCCCTTCTTGATATTGCTATCAATATTTATGTGTTGTTCCACAAAAATTCCACTGTCAAGCTCAGAAGCAGGAAAACACTGTGCAGTGGAAACACAAAACACAGTATATACTCCCAGGGGAACCAGCGTTTATGGTAAGAAGAAGGTTTTCTATTGGAACAAATGATAGTGCTAGTAAAATGAAGAAAAACTTTCAGGCTCAGAGTCCCTTCATCGACTCTAAGTCTGTATAGTCCAAATTGGAACAAACTGTTGCTCGCTAATCCAGAAAGAAAATAGCAGAAAAGTTTGAGTCTTCCACAGGAATCACCTGATAAAGAGATTTCTAGAATGTTTTAACAATCCTAAGATTTTTCCATCCTCCATCCCGCACTTCCTTCTTGCCTCTCTTCCTCTTTTGATTCCTGCCAACATTGTAATTTCTCACAGTTCCCTTTAATACAGACCTTAATGTATGTAGTGTATGTCAGCGTGTTTCTCTTTCTGCTTACTTGTTGTGTTTCACTGTTATACGCTCTGTAGCACTACACACATCAGTGTTACACACATCTTTTCTTCTCTGTAGACTGAAAACTGTTTGGAAAGTCCATTCACCTTTCAGACCAAAGGTGAAGTGATCACAGCACCATTACCAAAGGAATTTTAGGACTTAGAGCTTAAGTAATTTTAGGGAACTACTTACTTCATGTCTTCAGCAGCCAGATGAGAGGTCATGATTTTGCTGAAGAATTGAAAGGTAGCAAGTATGCCCATTAGTGGCAAACATTTTCAAGATGTTGTGAGATGAAGATTTAGTGGGTGTTTGCATTCAAGGCTCTGTGAGCGGTTATTCCCATGCCACAGGGAGAATAGCAGTGTTTAGCTGGTAACTTCTGCTGGAAACTGAGAAAAATCCCTGTAACAAAATAAAATAATATTCAGCTTTCAGCTTCTTAATTGATCCTTCATCAAGAACAGAAATACTGCGTATGGTCATGAGGAACCCCACCTGTAGAAAGTTAGAAAGTACATAGGGTTATGCCAGGATTTGGGTTTTGTGGTTATTTGGTAGTTTTTACTGAGGTGGAATACAATGTGCCTGTTGTATCATATAAACTTTTACATCTTTTCTCTTCCTTCACCCATTCCTATCTTGTAAGGTATGATGAAGAGAGGTGTATTAAGAGAAGAATGAGGTAAAACTTGCTTTCTAGCCCATGCTGCTGCTCATAATGGAGTGAATCTGTGTGACAGCCTTTCACCTGCAGGCAACCTCAACAGCTGAATGAGAGAGGACTTGCAATGATGTGGAATCTTACTTTCCCCTTCAAGCTGTTGAGATCAGCCTCCCTTGAAAATAAAACTTACTGAACTGTAAATGTCCTTGACTTGGCCCAGGCTGCAGCTAGTTTAATACTATCTGATAGAACAACTGAATGCTTTCAGCTCTATCCACTGGGCATGCTTCATATCCCTGCTGCCTTTATGTTTTTGCCTCCAAATAAGCTAAGTAAGGAGTTAAAAATTAAAGGCGAAATTGAGCACAGGAATAAATGGTTTCATGCTGAAGACCTTTAGGGTCAGTGCATAATACTGGGTGCCTGGTTTAGAAGCATGTAGTATATTTGTTCTTTGCTCTGCTATTGCTCTGCTTCTGTCTTATGCTCTGCTTGCTTCTTTGTTTCTTTATATCAATAACTTTTATTCATGCAGACTGGATGAAGAGCTGAGGGAAACTTCAGAAACAGCTAAGTAAGATAGCTTTCAGCTGGATGCTGGCATTATATTTACTTGTTTCACAGGAATAGATTGAATACAGTCTTACATTATGTGTTTGGTATAGCAATCACCTTGTAGTTTCAGTTACTGTGTAAGTTGCCACACTTGTGTATTGACTTCCCCTCTCACGGTAAGCAGCCTGCATTTGTACTGTTGGTTCTCAGTAAGGAAAAATCATGCCCTTACATTACAAAAAACATTTTTGCAAATTTTTATTATTGTTTCTGTAGTTATGTGGAGAACTGAAATTAATTTTTTATTCCATTAAAACAGTTCATTAAACATTTTCTACCCTCCACCCATTATGTCAGATGATTCATAAAGTTTTTAGGAGGTAGTACTTTTTTTAAAATATTTTTCACAATTTACTAATTTAGGGATAGCTATTATACCTCATTCTCAGTTAAGGCAGGTAGGTAACTTTTCCTGTCTTTCCAGTGTTGGTTGGAGAGGCCAGTGGATTAATATTTGATAATACTGTATTTTTTATGATCACTTAGTAAATCAGTATCAGCTGATGATCAAATACTATAAACTCTTAACTCTGTGCTTTGACTTAAAGATACTGAGGCAGGATGCTGTAAAGTACCATAGAAACCTTTAACTGGAAGAATATAATCCTTGATTTACTGACTAGAGCTTAGAAAGTATCTAGTGCACTTTTTTCACGTGTATTGTACACAAGACTCTGGAGAAGGGAGCTGACTCTGTTGGTTCTAGTATGACATTTTCCCTGCAGTTACTGTAACCAAAGATTATGAATTTTTGGAAGTTTCTTTCCAGTTTCCTTCCTTCAGCTTGTGCACTTCAGAATTTTCATCTTACCGCTTCTCCTTTGCTGTATATTTCTAAAGTTTCTCCTTTTGCAGTACACATTTTCCTCCAGTTCTCCTGAGATTAGCTTTTAAAATGACCACAGAGAAATATGCAAAAGCACTGACCACTGCTTTTTGATTCTAGCAGTTAGACTGCCTCAGGAGCAATAAATTCACGTGAGTCCCTGCCCCCATGGCAGGAGCATTGGAACTAGATGATCTTAAGGTCCTTTCCAACCCAACCCATTCTATGATTCTATGATACATAGTTATCTGGTACCATTTGAATATTTTGTTAAACAGAAGAGGCTCACCCAACCTTGAAATGCAACTTCCATCCCTTCTATTAAAGCATTTTCAAATACATTGTAGTATATGACAGTGAAAACTCTGAGCAAGAAAGCTCCACTCATTTAAAAAAATGCAGGCTGCAGCATAGCAAGTGAAAGGGGAACTAAATACTCATATCAGGCATCACTGATTATTGTTATTATTGGATGTATGAAGTCACTGTAGTGCATTTCCCTTTTGCCAACTAAAGAAATGGCTTAAAAAATACATTACTCAAACTAATTTGTGTTGCAGCCACTAAGATCACTACATTCCTATCAATAGCATTTGTGTGTTTGTGCTGTCAAAGATACTCACTACAGTTAGTTATTACATCCCACAAACTTGATGTCTTATGTAAAAAGAGAAAGAAATAAGTAGAGAAGAAATGTTTACTACTACTTCTTTTTCCTTGTACCCAGAACTAGCTGCCTTTCAAATGATCCAGAAATTACTTCAGTGGAGCACGAGTAAGAATTTATGCTTAATATTGTCATCACATTTTAACATTACTTTGCTACCATACTGCTAGGAACTGAGGCTGGGTAGACTCCATAAAGCTTTTTTGGAAATCTAAATGCTTTTACAGTTATTCTCAGGAACTTGATTCAACATATGCAAGCAGAAAAAACACTGAAGTAAGATCTATTATATTTGCATTGCAGATGTGATTAAAGTGTCCTCAACCATTTCCAAGCAGAGACAGATAGAATTCTTAGCCTGAGGATATTCAGGTTAACTTATGTGAAAAACAGAAAGAGAAGGTGCAACATGCATCCATGCATTATCCTCCATCAAAAGTAAAGTGATAAACTTGCCATTGTCATTCAGAGATTGAAAAGTCTTTTATTTTGCTTTAATTCCTGGGTTGTGCTCTTCATTTCTTTCTTTGCTCTTGTGCTTCTCAGCCTTTTTCATAGTTATTTCCCTAATTATATCTCCAGTATCTTTATGTCTCTTCCTTTCAAAGCTGGACTGGTTCCCTTGGAAATGGGAGTGTGTCAGTCCTCTGGCATGCTGTTCCTCTGTCTGATACCATAAGTGAAGCACATGAATGGAAAACCCTGCACTGTTCTTACTGTGCATCAGTGAGGGTGTTTCTAGCTTTAGTGTGTCACCACTGCTAGAACAGCATGTCAGGAGGACTAGTCATTACAACAGTGCATGTATTCCTGGCCAGTGTGCAGCATGGGGGAGTGACTGGGGACTTTGCTGTCCCTACCTGTCTGATTGGTATGTAGAAATACACTGGTGTCTTACACTGGAATATTGTTCAGGAAATAGAATATAGCAAACCAGACTCCTCAGTAAAAGATTACGTCAATAACATGAGTATTAATAAGCAGGCAAATAATGAGCAGTACAGGTAGCAAAGAGATGCATAACAAAATGTAGCTTTTCTTTTCACGTTTTTAAAATATAATTCTACACTAGTAAGCTGTCACAGTATCATGCCAGAGACATAGGCTAGAACCATAAGGTAAATTTTGGCTTGAACAACTTTCCTTTTTTCTCAAAAGAGAAGCTGGGCAGCAAGAGGCAATATGAGAAGAGAATTTATATTTGGCTTAAATATGCATAAAAATGAATCTGTCTTCAGAAGTGGCAGTAATTTTCCTGTGGTCATATAGCTCATTTCTGCTATCATTTCTTCAGGAAATAGGATTTCCCATGTAAATGCCTCCATACAGATAACAGCAGTTGTATATAGACTTTTCTCCTGTATGCTTTTTACTGAAACCTCTCTGGAGTCTGCCCAGCTCTTAGTTTGCTTCTGTTGTTTTTTTCGTATCTATACCAAAGGCTTTTATCTATTGTCATACTATTGTCATTGTTCAAGTTCTTGCATTTCCTCATGACTCAGAAAAAAGAAAAAAATCATAATGAAATAATTCACAGAACCCTGTGTCATCTGTAACAGTTCATAGATACTTGCTTTAAATAGTTACGTATTCTGTGATGACAACTTCTTATTTTAAAGAATGCTTCTGATGTATTTGATGACATGTTTTGCGCTAAGTGGCAAAACCATACTCTTACAAACATTTTAGGGGCACCCATATCTTGCCACATTGTGGTGTCATTCCACCAGTGGATCTTCCCACATCTGGTGTCTATTTCAGATTGGAATTACTGGGAATGTAAGTTACTCAATTTCAATAGAAATGCTACAGATCTTATTAAGGTCTGTATTTTGCAGATACGGTAGATAGGATTTGTGTAAATTATTTGACACCAATACATTTAAGTAAATGAGAGATGAGGATGCTCAGGATTGGGAAATGACCAGCCACATATTTCACAGCACTGATTTCTTTTTGTGTTGTTGTTCTTCTGTGTTTGTTTGTTTTTTTGTTGTTTGTTTTTTTTTTTTGTCTTTAATATATAGCATTGACATGACCCTGAAATAAAAAGCATCATTGCCAGGCATTTGAAGAAGAGGGTTCGCTTGGATTTTCATCATTCAGACACCTGTGACCAAGGTGTACAGCAGACAATTTGGGTTAATTTTGATTGGTTTATGATTTTTCCATTGTCATTCAGCAATTCAAAACCACCAAAAGGGCCAATCCTGTTACCATGGAAACAGCAGAATTTGGGCCTGTGTTGTTATCAGAAATGGAGTTTTCATTAGAAAAGCTGTGTCATCTAGCATTGGTTTCAATGTGTGTGAGCAATTTCTGTTTAAAAGGATACCATTTTAACAACAGCGTGCATCATCAATAAGTCAGTAGACGATATGCATTTTTGTTTCATTTTTGTCTTCAGCATATTAACGTTTATGCATAGCTGAACAGAACAGTTATTGTTACAATAAATATTAGCTTGGTTGTGTCACAGAGCAGCAGCAACTTTGTTATTTAAGAATAATTCTAGAAATGATGAAGGCCTTTCTTGAATTTGTTTGTTTCTTGCTGTCTGAAAAGTCTTTCCATGTTCATTTAATGACTTTTTTGTTTGGTCACAGAAAAGACATATGCTAAATAAAATAAAAATTAGTCATAGACCATAGACTTCCCATAGGACAAATGAGTAACTGAAATTAATTTTATTTTAATAATTTAGTTTAGTATCTTTATTTTAGTTTTTATAGAAGCTGCTAATCCTGTAAATGATTGTCATATATTCTAAAAGCCTTGGAGTATTAATTTGAAATTGTTGTTTTCTAAATCTGTTTTTCTAGATTTTTTTTTAGGTTACAAGTCTTTGAGTGGCATCCTAACTCCAACTGTAAAGGCTATTAATGCTATGAATATGAAACAACTACTTAGTATTTTCTTCTAACAACTGAAAATTAAATGAATAAATCTAGAGTTGGGAGTCACACTCATTTGCTAGGAATAGATGTCCAAGTAGTATTCAAAATGTATCTAATATAAAAACCCCCTAGTATTAGAATGCAGTTTATTGTCTGTGTCACAGAATAGAACAGTGAAAACATGAAAATAAGAAAAACACTAAGCATTTCTTGTTTGCTGCTGTCCCATGTACTTGCACAAAAGACACTGCAGTAAGTCCTCATTTTCACTGGAAAATAACTTCAGTGTCTCAGACCATTCTTTCGCAAGAGAGTGCAAATTAATTGTTGAATAAATTCCACTTGTCTGCTTTAAAATGACAAGAGCCAAGAATATGGCTAATGCTTTGTCTTCCCCTTAATGAACACACACATGCACTTCCCAAACCTGCGGCTCATCTGCCTTTTGGGATGTCCTAACAGAATAGTGTTACGCAGTCTCTGAAATACTATCCTTGCAAGATTCTCATATACCCTGGAATTACGTCTGTGGATTCTGTACTTTGTCTGTAAATACGTCTAAGGTAAATAAGACCTCAGAGATAAAAATTCAAGATAATTCGCACCTTCTTTTTATGTGTGCACTAACTCCAGTCCTCCTTCCAGTCCAGAATTACTAATGAAAGAGAGGACAAGCAAAAGTCTTCTTGGGGATTAAAGTTTAGGCAAACGGCAGGACAACATGAGCCTTGCTTTTTTCAGTGGGATCTAAAACGAGAGTGAAAATTGTATTTGGTCCTTTATTTATAAGATTAATATTTTTGTTCTGTGGTTTGCACATTTCCATCTCTGTCAATTTGTGTGTGGTATTTGCTAGGCTGCAACTAGGGAAGCAAGCATCATCACTGTGTGCACAGTTGCTCGGCTGCTGTAGTGAAGATATTAACAAAATTGTTGGAAAGACAAGAACTTGCCAAATGCTTTATTATCTGCTGGCATCAAAACTGAAATACCTGCACCTCTGCAGTCCTTGCTTTATACTGACAGGTATACATGGTCACAGTAGCTAGCCCGCTGTATTGCATCTTTCTGTCAGTTCCTGTTAATTTTCACAGAGGAAGGGCCTAATCCTGTGATTATTGCTGCTGCTCTATAACCTTGCCCTGAACTAGGATCTGGTAGGTTCCACCTTTTCTCAGATATTTGAAACTTGGCTTGTGTCTGCCTTATAAAAGTGCTGTCACTTAGTATTATTGGGGATAATGTTTTATGTACAGATTAATATTTGTATTAACTTCCAGATGCTAATTAAGCTTCACCTAGATCTAAACTATTAAAAGCATTTAGTAGCATGAAGTCACATCTTCTGTAGACCTGTAGTTTAAGTCACCTAGAATGAGCCAGATGACTTGTGTTATGCTGTAGGTGAGAGAAAGTGTTAGCAACAAGAGTTCGCCACAAAGCAGAAGATCAGCCCAAATCTTTATGCGCTGACCTAAATGGGGTATTTGAGATTTGTGTTCTTAGTGCTGGATGTCAGCTCAGAAGTGAGTTTAATTCTAAAGGCTATGTGTGAAATTACTAAACAGCAAAGCTGTTACATGAATTAATATGATTAATACGGGCAGACTAATAGTGGCAGCCTGAGACAGAAGGAGTTTGTTTAAACCAAATGTCACGTAAAAACAAAATGGTGCAGCAACGTGTTGGTGCAAAAAATGATTGCAAAGTCAAGGTGTGGTTATCTCTGCTTATTAATATATTTTGAAAAGTTTTTTAATGTTATGATATGGCAGTTCTATATTATATTAACAATAGTGTGTCAATAAATCAGTAGTTAGTTGGAAGAGGAATATAGTACATATAAATGCACAGATATATGCTTTTATATATGGATTTTTCTACTGTGTATCAGAGTGCTCAGATGAAATATAAATTAATAGTTGCATTTTTTGTTTGTTCGTTTGTTTCTTAAAAGACCTATGCTGACTTACAGATTAAGCAATACAAGGATATCTAATATCATTGTATGCATATATATACACATGAATCAGAAATAAAGAACTCTGCAAACCACCACTATTTCCTTTCAGCTCCAAGTTTCTTTCTTTATGCCCTGGGTGCATGGAAACACTTGGCCATTTCAGATCACAGTTCTTTTTGCTTAGTTACAAATATTTTTTCCACCACCATGTATTCAAATCCTTTCTGTGCTGGGGCTAGCAAGCAATATTGTTCCTAAAAGAATGCAGGAGTAACTTTGTAAATTGCTCTCTACTTTGTGCCTATACTGTTGTCTAAAAATCTAATGCGTAGGTAGTCTTGCTCCATCTGATATGGTAGAAAACAGAAGCCATGGGACAGGAACAGATTGAAACCACCTTACTGACTGCAGTGAAGCAAGGCATTAGAGCTCGTGAATATTCGGTCCTGTCACCTACCTGGTACCATGTGCCCACTGCTGTCCCAATCTACATCTGTGTCAAATGGGTCTATTTATATTACCACTACTTTAAGTAAGCCTGTCTGACTTCTGAACTGCTAACCTGGAGCATTGGCTGGTGAAACAGTAAACGTGAATTGAAAGGGGATAACCTATGGCTTCTTAATTCCACCCCTCTGCAAGCAACAATATGAATGCTCCCAGACCTTTTCATTCTAAAGAACTTGGATTAAACTAACCTTTCATGCTTATTGAAAATAGTCCTCTGAACTTTTGGTAGGTTTGAAGATTTATCAGGTCATAAGGGTTAATAATTTAGGGTTGAAATTGTGCCTTGGAAGCAGACTTAATTACGGCCATGTCATACAAAAGAGGTGCGGCTAGATTTCAGGAATTTTAAATTGTGTTTAGGCTTTTATTATCCTTCTCCAGGTCCTTCCGATATCATTTGATTACAGTTTAAATGTTTGGTTGTCAGTTATCTCCAGTGTGCGGTCATATGTGATCGTTTATACCCTAAATCTCAGGGGTCAGAATAGCTATGCTTACATCTAGTTACACAGTACTGTAGCTGGGAGAGCGGTAGGTCATCTTAATACCATCAGTTGTTGTAATGAGAGATCACATATTTTCTTTTACTTACCTTCTGTGTGCCTCACCACCTGGCAATTTATGTCTTCCAGTAATTTGACTAATGTTTTCGGAGTGTTGATAAATGGCTTTTGTAGCTGGGAACACTGGTGCAGTAGACACAGTTATTTACAAAAGGAGAAGCTGAAAATGCAAATAAAGAGTAACAGAGAAGCTTTATTTTCAAAAAAGAAAATCCTAGTATGTTGACTGTTGACATCTTCCCGTTCTCCAATAGTCTCTAAGTAGTCCATGTTGTTGGAACATCTTAATATTTTTCTCAAGAGGTGTAAAAAGGCATAAAAGCACTTAAACTCTATGTTCTGCTCATTTGCTGTTTCTTCCAAGAGTGGAAAAAAAGAAAGATCTTTTCTCATAGATTTGCCATGAAGGGTTGTCATTAAATGAATTTTCAGTACAGTTCAGTGATGTAAAATAAAGACTATCAACAGAGAGGAAATCATTGCTATGCAGTAAGTTAATACTATCACTCATTTCCCAGCAGTGTTAATTTTCTGCCTTCCTGCTTCTCCAAGATTTGTATTCCTCTTAGCTCAGTCTGTAGAGCTAAAGCATAAATTAATGACATGGATTGTTTTCTGTATGGGAGAACTAGTTTTACAAGCTGAATGCAAGACACTATGAAAGGAGACCATATTTATTTACAACATCTCAAAGTAAGTTGATCCTGTCTGCTCACACTTCTCCTCTCATAGGCTTCATTTACTTACACTGTCACATGCACATCTCAAAAAGCACCAGGACGTGTTCCCAGGGTGGCATGGCCATGAGCAGTTGTTGCTGGCAGCACAAAGGACAAGAGCTGCTGGCTACCAAGTCCTCGTCATGTTTCTTGTCTTTTTTACTGCAGACAGCAAACCAGTTGGGGGGCGGGGATGATTTTGAGTTCTTTATACGATTTAGGAGTCAGTAACCATTACTGGGTCTAATGCCCTAACATTAGCTACTGATCTGTGAACAGTCTTGGAAGTAAATGGCAGCTCCAGACAATGAGGTTTATTTGTGATGACCAACAGTGACTTCAGCAGTGGGCTGCTGCAGAAAAAAAAGTGCACTGTGTCTCTCATACAGTGTCTAATCTGTCAGAAAGTCAGGTGAATCTAGGATTGTCAAGACACTGTTCAAAGGAATTCAAGTCAGGTGAAGAAATAAAATCATAAGCTCACTTCCAAATATTATCTGTTTAGCCAAGTCACAACTTACTACAAAATAGAAGCAGTTAAAAGACAACTCAAATCAGAAATGTCAGAACCTCATATTCTTGCCTATTATGTACTTCACTGGGCAGCAAGCAAAGCAGCCTGCAGCAATAGCAGGAAAATAATCCACAGAGTACTTTGCACAGTGCTCCCAGAAGCCTGATATGTAAAGCAGACTCCTTCTGTGAGAGAGTGACTCAGAAAACGCAGTGCTGGCTTTGTATGACAAACCTGTGTTAAGCCATCAAGACTGCAGAAGTTCATCTCTGTCTTCATCCCTTTGAAATACGAGTAACGTTTTCATTAAACAGTCAATGTAAAGAACACAGAGAATACTTAACGTGGGACTTGGGCTTTATAATAGGGAAGAAAAAAAGGAACACAGCTAAAATTATCAGCCTGGGAAAAGAAAAATAGGGGAAGGACAGGTCAGGGAAATATGGGGAAATGTCTGGGGGGAAGTAGTGTTACAGATGATATCTTTCTGCCTGGGGCTCCAGCCTTCTTTCAAATTCTGATTCTCCTTGGGAAGAGCTGCTGAAACACAGCAGGCCCTGTTTGCCTGGCCTGGAGCCATGACTCAAAAGAAGTGCAAGTTAGCTCTCTTCCAAATGTTCTTTTTCCTCATTTAAAGGTACTTGGAGACAAGTACCTTAATCTGATTTTCACCCACTGTAGAGCAAAATTCTGTCAGCCCTTGTGTAGACAGCACAGAAGAGGAAGATGGAAAAATGGGAAATGTTGCATGAATTCAGAAAAAAGGAAAACAGACTTAATTCTCAGTGACTTGTACAGATGACGAGTTGGACGATACCATAGGTGCGAATAAGGAAACAAATTCAATGTAGAAAGAGCAAGATGCAATAAGGGGACATACGGAAAAAAGTGTTTCACAGAGAAAAATAATTGCAGGAGACAAATGACAAACTAGGAGACGAACTAAGCCCAAGTTGGTAAACAGAGCCCAGAAACGCAGTGTAAAAACCCCTCAAAATAAATGTTACTTGCCTCAGAAGATGCCATGTGCTATTTAGTGGGTCAATAGCAGTGGTCAGTGGAGAAGCTGCCACCTCCGGAAGGTGTCTCTGTGGTGTAGGTGTATGCAGCTATAAAATACCTCAAGTTACCCATTCATCCACTTCCTACCCCATCACAGCTGAAAGAGGAAAGAAAATCAGTGTGAGGAAAGCAAGTGGATTTAACACCGCAGATTTTGGAAGCAAGTGCAAAAATCAGTGAGACCTTGATGAACTAAAGCTGGTCTGATATTCTTCAGCAAGAAGGGTAGGTTTAGGTGATTTTTATGAAATTCCATCACTGATCTGACCATACTTCCTGGACACGCACCATTCCCAGAGCCCGTTCACCAGCAAAGAAACATTATTAAGGTGGTCACTGTACTCCTAGAAGGATAAATTCATAGGCCCTGGCTGCTGCTATTTTCACTGAAAACCATTTTCTTTGGAAAACAGTATTTTCTTTGTTTTTCAGTTACTGTCAATTTGGAATCTCTGTCAGACTGGAAGTATCCGTGAGAAGTGTCTGCCATTCACAGCTGCTGTTGGATGGAGAAATGTCTGCTTTTCTCAATCATTTCACAGATGTTGGTTAACCCCATAGGCAGTTAAGACCCCCTCAGCTTCTTGCTCACTTCCCAGAACAGGATGGCGAAGTAGTTTGGAAAGTAAAAGTGCGAAAACTCATAAAGACACTTCAGTAGGCAAAGCAAAAGCTGCATATGTAAGCAAAACAAAACAAGGAATTTATTCACTGCTTCCCATGGGCAAGCAGGTGTTCATCCATACCCAAGAAAGCAGGGCTCCATCATATGTAAAGGTTGCTTGGGAAGACAAGCACCATCACCATGAACAGCTCCAGTTCCTCCTCCTTCTCCCCAGCTTTATATGCTGAGCAGGATGCCATATGGTCTGGGAGACCTCATAGCAGCCTTCCAGTGTCTGAAGGGGGCCTGTAAGGATGCTGGGGAGGGACTCTTCATTAGGGACTCTAGTGGTAGGACAAGGGGTAATGGGTTCAAGCTTAAACAGGAGAAGTTTAGATCAGATATAAGGAAGGAGTTCTTTACAGTGAGGGTGGTGAGGCACTGGAATGGGTTGTCCAAGGGAGTTGTGAATGCTCCATCCCTGGCAGTGTTCAAGGCCAGGCTGGACAGAGCCTTGGGCAACATGGTTTAGTGTGTGGTGTCCCTGCTCATGGCAGGGGGGTTGGAACTAGATGATCTTAAGGTCCTTTCCAACCTGAACCATTCTATGATTCTATGATTCTATATCCCTCTGGTCAGCTGGGGTTGGCTGTCCCGGCTGTGTCCCCTCCCAGCTCCT
>NW_009909985.1:644-2364 GCF_000696875.1 Nestor notabilis | reverse complement strand
CCTATAGGGAATGTGGGGCCTGTGGCCTGAGTGGGGGGTGTGCTCGCCCTCCCCCATCCTATGGGGCTGTGTGGGATCCATAACCCCCTCTAAGACCCTGTAGGGGCTGTGGGGTGTGTTACCCTATAGGGTATGTGGGGCCTGTGTGGGGTGTGTCACCCCCCCCCAAGGCTCTATAAGGGATGTTGGGGGGGGTTGTTATTCCCAATGAGGGAATATTGGGTCCATGTGGGACCATACACACCCCCCCCAAGTCCCTATGGGGTGTTGGGGCCTCTGTGGGGTGTGTTACCCCCCCAAGTCCCTGTAGACATGGGGGTCAAACCTTCCCAACTAACCCCTTCTCCCCATTCCCATCTCCTGTTTTCCAGGATCCTGGAGCATCCCAGCACCTCTTCTCCTCTTGTCCCCCCCCGGATCCGGGTCTGAGCGAGGAACGTAAGTGACCCCCCCTTGAGTCTCCCCCTTTGTGGCGTCTCCTTCCACCCCGATACAGTCACTTCTGCTCAGTGTTTTGGGAGGGAATTCCCCCCCCCCATCGGTATTCCCGGAGCATCCAGGTCTCTGCCATTCCCGTGTCTCCTCAGATGAGAACCTGGGTCTGTGTTTCGGGGCAGAGAGTGGAAATCGTGCTGCCCTTCCTGGGCAAGTGCCGGGCGGACGCGGGGCGCTGCTGCCAGACCTGCACCCCCATGAGCTGGGTAAGAGCCTGGACTGGGAAGCTCTTGGAGCTATCCCGGAGAACTGGGGATCCTGGGATGCTGGTGAAGAGGATGAGCCCCATGCGGAGGGGCTCGGGTGCCTGTGGGGAGCCCAGGGGATAGATGTCGGGCTGAAGTGGGGCTGAACCCCCCCCTGTTCCCGTTCTCTCCTTCCTTCCAGGATGGTTTCTACTCCAAGCACCTCCTTTCCCTCGGCTTCCGCGACATCAGCCGGGTGACGGAGAAGGACACGCGGTGAGGATGGGGAATAAATGGTGCTTTATTCCCCAGGGTTTATCCCAATCCCCATGGAAACCCCTTCCCCTGCTGCGCAGGAGGCTTGGGGCTGCCTCTCCATCAGCCTTGCTCCGTAGTTGCTCCGAAGAGGAGCTGTTTGGAAGGCTGGAAGCTGCATCTCCCCATGGAGAGCTCATGGGGACCTGGCTCCGGCGCAGGGACAAGCTCAAACGCTCCCAGCCCCTGGGGAGGCGAAGCAGCCTCTTCCTGACGCTCCATCCTCTTCCTCCTCTCCCAGCTCCGGAGCTGAGCTGGTGTCATCCCAACCAACCTTTTCCTTTGGCCAAGGAGCTGTGAACTGGGGAGAGAACGCTCCAGTTTGTGGAGCAGCCTCTGCCACCGCTCCCTGTGTCCCTGCCCAGGTTCCGGGGCTGGCTGGTCCGGAGGGTCTGTGCTTTACTCACCGTCTGCTCCTGGGACATTCCTGCCGACACCCCTGGAGACCTCCCGGCGAGGATCTGCCGCAGCAGGAGGTGGGAGGGAGCAGGCCGAGGGGATGGAGTCGCATTCCCCCCCTTGCGGCACCCCCAACCTGTGGGATCCCGTTTGGTGGCCGGAGCGAGGGATCCGGGAATGGTTTGGGTTGAAAGGGACCCTAGGGACCATCCGGGCTCTGCCTTATGCTTCCCACCTCCCCATCCCTCCGCAGGGTGCGGGATGTTGCTCCCGCCCGTGGCGTGGGAGGTGACGATGGATGGGAGCGGCAGTGGAAGGAGAAGATC
>NW_009909985.1:0-589 GCF_000696875.1 Nestor notabilis | reverse complement strand
CCGTGGCTCTGATCCCCCCTCGCTGGCGCTTCCCACCTCCTCCTGCAGCAACCCCAGCTCCCGGCTGGGGCATTCCCAGTCCCTCCACTCCACTCCAGGGCTCTCGTGCTCTTTATTAAGCCCCTTTTGGACGGACTTTGAGTGGTGGCTCCGTGCTTGGTGCCATCTCTTTGGGAATGCAGGTGGATGCTGTGGGAAATATGCAGGAGGCATGGAAGGAAGTGATCAAATTGTTTTACCCTTCCAAGAGTGCAACTTCAGCATTATATTTATTCTCAACACACTGTATCGATTTTTAGTTGAGAGCAAAAATGGCAACTAGTGCATCATCATTTCCTAAGGCACCTCTGCTTTTCCCTGGAGATACTCTACCATAACAGTGATCACAATAGGCTGTACTTGTCTTATGAGATCTGACAAGATCATGCCTTTCCTCTGTGATGAAGCACTTTATTTGCTGTGTGGGAGCCGAGCTTTGGGTCGAGCTCTTTCCAGCTGCTCCTCTGCTGCCCGGGTGGGGAAACTGAGGCAGGGAACGGGGGCGCTGTGGCCGGGGGGGGGTTCTTCACTCCCTGCTTTTCCTGCAGGA
>NW_009909984.1:2283-3982 GCF_000696875.1 Nestor notabilis | reverse complement strand
GCCGCCTTTTCGATCTAACCTGGGCGTTGGGAACCAACTCAGCAAACACCCAACCCATTCCGGCGGCCCAACACGGCGCACAAGCCCCGGAGCCTAGCTGGGAAAAAGACACCTCAGCGGCACAGCACGAAGAGTGGAGACCCGGTGTCTCACCGGCTCCCGGGGTTGCTCACGGCTTTACAGCACAGTCCCCCACGGGTTGCAGCCGTAAACACGAGCAAAGCTGCTATAAGAGCTCGTCCCTCACTCGGTACAAATCGCCATCGTAAAGAGCTACAGAGCAAAAGTTTTGGGGTCGGGATCTCCGCAGCTGCAGAGCTTTCCTCCTCCGCGGCTTCACGGCTAAACCCCGTGAGGGCTCGTCCTTTCGGAGAGCACCTTTCCGTCATCCTGTTGCCATTTCCCGAACTCTGTCTGTCTAGAAACAGAGCTGGGGTGGAGGCATTAAGTTCCCGTTCGCTAGCCGTGACCCGAGATCTCGAAATCGTTCATCTCCCCTTTGCTGCATCACAGGAAAGGGGAAATTCCGGGCGAAGGAAGGGTGGGGGGCGCCGGGGGAAGGACACGACACGGACACACGGCTATTTCAGAAATCAGCTCATGCTTATTTCTGAAGAAAAAAAAAAAAAAAAACCAAACAAAAAACCCACAACAACAAACCAACGATAAACCTGTAATCTATTTCAAATGCGCCTACCAGAAGACGGATATTATTGCTTTCTCACACAATAGAGGGGTTGACACCTCGTTTATACGCTGGCGCGGCTCGGCAGCTTTTTACGGGTCTGTGTTCGTGTGTATAAATATAAATACATTTCGTTCAAAGACGCTTTCTGAATGTTGACTACTGTGACTGGGTTTTGGGTTAGGGGCTTTAGCTGTTCAGGAAGGAGACGGGTCTTTCTTTGTCTCCGTACTCAAACAAGAATGAATTCGGGATGGCTTGGGGGGAAAAAAAATTGGATTGGACATATACTTGAGTACTCACTGGTTTGACCTGGGTTGCCTTTCCCAGAAAGCCCACTCCAAAGGTAAATAGACAGAGAGATGGACAGACCGCCGGGCAGGACACGGACAGATTTTGCACATTAGAAAAGGAGCTTGAGTTCAGCCTGGAAGGAGGTGGCCCAGTTCAGAGAGTGGAGTTCACTCGGATTTATTGGTTTGGGTGGAAGCACATACCGCTTTTGCAGGCACGAAATAAAACTGCACTGACACTTCTGTATCAAACTCAGAGGCAGAAGGAGAACGCGGAGTAAACTCTTCCTTGAGCAGCTGAACACAAAAATCACACTCCAGACAGACGGCCTGGCAGCTCAGGCACAGCACAAAGAGGGGTCACAACCAGGGGCTACATCACTCATACTCACCCCTATGCCTTGCCAGCGGGTCGTGTGGAGACCACAGACAACACTTGCAGATGCCTTCAAACAGAAACCAGGCACGGACACAGCAGCATAAACACACACACACGCAGAGGAAGTTCCTCCACACACATTCACACAGCGACACACGCGGGTGAGAGGCAGGCTAGCCCCTGGGAGCAGACCCCGAGCTGGGATGACTTTCAGGAGCCCTCACAGCCACGCTACTTGCCCGGCATGATTCTGTGTAGGTTGCGGGGTTGCCCCGGCGAGAAACCCCTGGTTCTATCAGGAAAGGCAGTGGGGACCGGACTGACGGCTCCGGGGCGGCCGGT
>NW_009909984.1:1446-2257 GCF_000696875.1 Nestor notabilis | reverse complement strand
CAGGGGCCGGCGGCCTGACACCTTCCCCCCGCTTGCTCCTGCCTTCACCCCGCCGCGTTACCTGCCTTGCCTGCACCCACTGTCCGCAGCGCCCCCGGCTTCGCGCAACTTTCCTTCGGTCTCTCTTACTTTTTTCTCATTCTCGATCTATTTGCCATGGCAATCGTCCTCTCTATTGCTCCTCAAGATATTTTCAGCAACAGCAATAACCATTTTCCAGAGCATTTTTAGCTCTGTCTTAAGAATAGACTTGCTTCCTCCGAATTCGCTTTTAAGTGCGTCTGCCCCAGCCTTAGTTTAATCTCTCTGCCCAAACCATCTACACCACTGCACTGCCTTAGAATGTGGAAGAAGTCAAATATGTATACATATGCCTTTCCCTGCTCAAAGCTGCCCAGCTCGCAAGAATTAGGGGGGAAAAAAACCTAAACCATATGTGTACACGCCACATTCCTCATTGCACTATAAGATAAAGAGCTTTGCAGCATCGATTCAGTGGAAGTCATTAAAAAGAAAGCCCAAGAAGATTATATCTGTATTTGGGAGTCAAATGCTGTTTAAAACATTTATTTCGGACACAGCAAGGCCCGGTGAAGGTTTGTGAGGCACAATGCGAATCGCTGGTGTAGGCGCCTCAGTCGCCTGAAATAAAAGAGGCAGAATAGACACTCGGCGGGGCTGACTCCCGCGATCCCGGGAGAAGCAGGGAGCGGGAACCTCCCGCTCGGGGTGAGCACCGGCTTGGGGGGAAAGAGAGGGGAGAGAACGGGTGCTCTGAGTGATGTGATGCGCTGCCCGCCCTCGGCGCTGG
>NW_009909984.1:0-1415 GCF_000696875.1 Nestor notabilis | reverse complement strand
GAGCCTCCGCTGAAAGCGCGGGGAGATCGCCGGTACCTGCCTGGCTTTGTCGAGAGAAGAGTAGAAACCAAGGCTGCACCCCGCACGGAACGGTGCCGGCCGCTCAAGGCTTAATTTCTCGAAACGGATCAGCTCACTAATTGTTTTCTGTTTTCTTTTCTCCCCTAAATTGGTTTTCGTCGTAGGGAAGTTGCGGCAATTTTCCCCACTGAGATGCTTGAGAAGAAAGAGCACTGCAGTCCTTTCCTGCCCCCCGCACGGCGTCTCCGGGCTATTTTCACGTGAACCTGGAGTTTAACCTTTCCCTCATCCCAAAGAGCACAAAACTGTGGGGAATGTGACATGACGGAGTGCTAGACAGCTCCCAGATTTATTTCCTGCCTCAGCACAACACGCTCGCTTTGGCTGATATCAGGACAGGGCAATCACTGACTTGCTCTAAGCCTCCCCCGAAACCACCTGGATGGGGGCACAGGCGCGCGTAGATCTGCGCACCCGAGTGCGGGGCCCGAGAAGGCGGCCAAGGCGAAGGGCCCCGCCAGCCCCTCTTCCCCGTTGCTTCTGCCGGGCTCGGAGATTTGCAACGCTCCGATCCAGAGGAGGCAAGGAGGTAGCTGCAGGGTCACGCATGGCACCGCACGTCTGAAAGAGGCTCAGGGTTTGGGACACACGGCCAGGGTCGGACGTGCCTTTTCAAACCCCGCATCTCTACTTTTGTTTCGAAGGGATATTTAGCTAAGCCCCAGCAAGAGTCAGCGGGGAAAGAATAAAGCCGAGAGGAGAAAAATAAAAAGGTCGTGTCTCGGAGCTCGTACTGTAACTACAGAAGGCGGGCGTCTTTATCTGCTGATGGATTCATCTTATCCTCGCTGCATTTAGCAGGATCAGGTGTATTTTGTCCTGCCCTACCTCGAAAACAAAGTGTAGCACGCTTCTCCCTCTTTCCCCACGTTACAGAGGTGGCGGCTCAGGCCAGTCTCTGGCTCGCCTCGTACTTTTCGTGTTTAGGGAAGCGGGGAGGGCTTAGCAAGTAACTCGCGAAAAGCAGATCTGATCGCTGCCCTCCCAGCTTTCAAACCACTGAAATCATCCCCAGACTCGGGCTCACTTTAGGGAAAGCGTTGGGGGATAATCGTCGGGAAAGGGACAGGCCGAGAATCACCCTCGTTTCCCCCACAGAGCTTCAGTACCCCGAAGGTGGGGCAGGGTCTGCCTCGTTTTTTGCTCTGAAATTTACGGGAGGGTAAGGAAAGAGCCCTTCAGGATGCCGACCTCTCGGGATGGCTTTGAATGCTCGGGCTCTGCTCCGTACAGTAAGCAAGCATCGTCACAGAGAAAGGAGGGACGGAGAGGACACGGGGCTTGGAGAGGCAAAGCGTCAAGACGCCTCCTGTTTGTTTTTGGCGTTTGGGAGG
>NW_009909983.1:5449-36377 GCF_000696875.1 Nestor notabilis | reverse complement strand
CCGGCGACGCAAGAAGCACCTTGCAGAGTGCCTCGCCCGACTGCAGACCCCAGCCCCGCTGGCTGGCCGCCCGCCGCCGTACCCCAAACGCTGCCGTATGCAGACCCATCCCGCCCCGTCCCGGCTGATCCTGCTAGTGCTGCTATATGGGCCCTTTTGCACGAGCCTTGGTGGGCTTTCCCCTTCCCCTTGTTAACGTGCTGCCTCCTACCCCTCCTGCCTTGCCCTTTATTCCTTTGGTCACTGTTGTTACCGAGCAGTAAGCCTAATGTTTTAAAATAACTCTTCCTGGGAGGAGGGTAAGGGAAGCCACTGGATTGCATTTCGCATTGTTGGCGCCCTTCCCAGCAAGAGGAGGAGGTTTGGCAGACAAAACGATGTGTGTGTGTCTATATGCGTGTGTGCCTGCGCGCATGCACGATGCCATGTTTTCTGAGCAAAGAAACCCCTTTACCGGGCATAGGTGAGTTTTTTGACTTTTCCCTCCCACGTTTCCCTTTGGGAAAGCTTGTTGTGACCGTGGCTGTCCATCTCTTCCACTTGACGTGCTCCAAGGAAGAAGGCTCAGGAATTTACCTTGGCCATGTGTGCGGCTCTCTCCAGCTCAGCCAAAGCAATTTTATACCTGTTGGGCTTGTCTGGACACGACTTTGAAAACAGAGAATCTCAGATATAAAAACACAACTTTAGTATCATAGGAAAATAAGCCTCGGTGTTAAAGGTGTCATTGGCTCAGACGACAACACCCACTTCTTTGCAGAGAAAGGTGAAGATCCAGCACTAGGGAAAGGATTTTGATACTGTGTTGCAATAACACATAAGGTCTTCTACAAAGAAAGGAAAAGATTCATCGTTAGACAGGCTGCTTTTGGAGTTAGATCCTTAGTGCATGTCTGGTTTTTACCTGAAGATTCAGGATTTAGAGCACTCCTTAAAAAAAAAAAAAAAAAAAAAAAAATCACCTGCAACCCTCAACCAGCATCTTGTAAACAAGCCCATACAAATCAACCTTTATGCCAGGATTTATGGACCAGGCTTTGGAGTGACAGATTTTAACACCCAAGACTACATAAGAGGGCTGCCCAGCTGCTGCTCCCCCTGCATATGACTTCCCCATCTTTAACCCAGTCATTAATTGGTAAACCTGTAGTTTCAACCATATATGTGAAACTGAAAACTATTGTACATGTGCTAACTTAAATTACACTTTCTATGATTTTCCCTTTTATCCTGTTAAATGAAAATAGAATTGTGAATACTGTAAATATGCTGAAAGTTCACTAATATCCATCCATTCTATGTCCATCTAATTCAGGGCTTCAGAGTAGCTGCCCCAATCTTAACTTGCCAAATCCACAAAACATAGCCAAAGATAAAAGGTGCTCCATCAAAGGACAAATTTCAGCCATATCCAACTAGCAGGTTACTTGCAACAAGTAAAAACAGGATATTCACACTTGATCTAGTGAATAGGATCTTCTAAATCTTCACGTTTCCATTTTCTTCTACATGCTGTTCTTCCTAACTTTCAAAAATACAAGCTGAAAAAAGCACATTGTGGGGAAAAAAAATATTTTCAGCAACAAGTTGTTATTTCATGTCTCAGAAATACAAACGTACAATATAGTAACTCACAAGCTCAAAGTTCTCTTTGTTTGGGATCTGCAAATTTTTTTCTCTGTAGCTTTTTACTATCCTGTCTTAATCTGGAAAACAGAAGAAATATCTAGATAATTTTTCTAACCACGCCCTATCTCACTCCAAGTACCTGAAACTCCAAAGAATCATAGAATGCTTTGGGTTGGAAGGGACCTTTGAAAGTCATCAGTCCCTCTGCAATGAACAGGGACATCTTCAACTAGATCTGTTCGCTCAAAGCCCCATCCAACCTGGCCTAAAACACTTCCAGGGATGGAGCAGCCATAATGTGTGCCAGTGCCTTACCACCCTCAGTGTAAAAAATTTCTCTTATATGTCTAAGCCTTTTTAGTTTAAAATCACTACTCCTCATCCTATTGCTGCCAGCCCAACTGAAAAGTTTGTCTCCATCTTTCTTATAGGTCCCTTACAACAACAGAAAGGTTGCAACAAGGTCTCCCCAGAGCCTTCTCATTTCCAGGCTAAGTAACCCCAACTTTCTCAGTCTTTCCTCATTGGAGAAGTGCCATCACTGTGGACCTCCTATGGACCTGCTCCAACAGGTCCATGTTCTTCCCGTGCTGAAGACTCCAGAGCTGGACAGAGTATTCCAGGTGAGGCCCCACCAGGGCAGAGTAGAAGGGGAGAATCACCTCCCTCAACCTGCTGTTTACTCTTCTCTTGATGCAGCCCAGGATATGGCTGGCTTTCTGGGGCTGAAAAAGCACATTGCCAGATCATGTCCAGCTTTTCACTCACCAGTACCCACAAGTCCTTCTCTTCAGGGCTGCTCTCAATTACCTCATCTCCCATCAGTATTCATGCTGGCAGTTGCCCAGACCCAGGTGCAGGACCTTGCATTTGGCCTTGTTGAACTTCTTAAGGTTCACAGGCGCCCATTCCTCGAGTTTGCCCAGGTGCCTCTGAATGGCATCCCTTCCCTCAGGTGTGTCAGCTTCACCACTCAGCATTGTGTTGTTTGTAAAATTGCTGAAGATGCACTCGATTGCACTGTCTATGTCATTGATGAAGATACTAAACAGTACTGGTCCCAGTATGGACCCTTGAGGGACACCACTTGCTGCTGGTCTTCATGCAGACATTGAGCCATTGCCCACTAACTCTCCAGATGCTACCATCCAACCAATTTCTTATCCACCAAAAAGTCCATCCATCAAATCCATATGTCTCCAATTCAGAGAGCTGGACTTGGGCATGTTTCTGAATTGGGCACGTGGGCACACGTAAGGCAGTAGTACTCATTGTCATCTTTCTCATAACCAACAAGATCTGCCAGGCTAGGGAGTGGCTCTGAAAGATGGCTCTGGATGCTGTTGAACAGTGAGCTGAACCAGGGTCATCCATGTGCCTGGGTTGCAAAGAGGACCAGTAATGCCTGGGGCAGTGTGAGCAGAACATGGTCCAAGAGCCAAGTGATGGGTTGTGACTTTTCCTGAGCACTTGTTTAGCACTTGTTAGACAAGCCCTAGATATTGCATCTAGTTTGTCCCCCCATCTCCCTCCCACCACTCAAGTCTGGGAAAGATGCTGTTAAACTAGGGTGAGTTCAGTAGAGAGGAATCATGATAGTTGTGGGCTGGAGCACAGGATCTGCAACAGAGAGGCCTCTTTGGGGAAAGACAGCTTTACTGAGACCTACCTACATGTTCAGTCCCCAGTACACACAGGAAATGGACTGAGGAGATAGAATCAGGGTCCACACAGCAGTTTGTGGTGGGAACATGAGAGGCAACAGGCATAAGTTAAAACCAGAGAGATCTGGACAGGGTATAAGGAGAAACTCTTTTCCTGTCAGGATCAGTTCCAGCTATGGAACCAGGGCCCAGAAAGTCTGTGTCTGCTCCATCCTTGGAAATTTTCAAGTCCTGGCTGGGTAAAGCCCTGAGCAACCTGGCCTGAGCCCAGAGGTGTCTCTGTTCTGGGCAGGAGGTTGAACTGGTGATCTCCTGCAGTTACTGTCAGTCTCATGATCTCATGACTGAACTGAAGGTGCATCCTTTGGCATAGAGACTACCTTTATAATCCATATTGCTTCTAGCTTAGATCAACTTCCAGGTAAAAAACCCATAAAGTTAAACAGCATCTGTTCACCATTTTATTACCTCACTTATATATATCCCAGAAAAAATGTCATACGTAGAAGTGAGATTATAGCTATATAACAAATCACAACATGGGACCAAGTGTTGATACAAGCTAAAATATCTCCTGGTTGACAATGGAAACTGATTCTGCGAAAAAGCATTTATTTCTCCTATTGTTAAAGATTTGATTTCTCTTCCCTTTGGCTTCTCTTTTATTTTGTTTTTTCTTCCCTTTGGCTTCTTTATACTTTTACTTTCACATCAATGTGCTTATTGACTGAAATTTCAACATTTTTGGCACCTGCAAATACAATTGCTTTGTCCATATCTCTCTGGAAAGGTTCTCATGGCATAAGAGAGCACAGGAGGAACATCGTACATGTTCCCCAAACTAAAAATCTAATTTTCCATTCAAACATGTCTACTTTTCTGGACTTCAAGCAATACAAACAGGTAAGCTCTTAATCAACATGCGTGCTAAACAGTTTGGAAGATAGAAAATGTTCTTCAGTGTCCAAACCTATTTCCAGTTATGAACATTTAGGAGCAATTAGGAGAAAGATAGCAAACTATCCTTTACCTATGCACCATGAACATTTTACACCCATACAAGTTTTTGACTATTTGCAGATGAAAATCAGACTCCATGGCTTCAGATTGTATCTGCTGTGGCACTTCCTGAATCTTATAATCAGTGGTTAAATATCAGTAGCACTTCTTATAACTAGGAATAAACATTTGAAAGGACAAAGGTATTAGACATCATATGGTATCCTGGTTTTGGCTGGGATAGAGTTCAATTTTCACCCTCATAGCTGGTACAGTCTGTGTTTTGGCTGTAGTCTGAGAACAATGTTGATAACACACCAATGTTTTAGTTGTTGCTGGGTAGGGCTTACTCCGTATCAAGGTCTTTTTAGTTCTTCATGTTCTGCCAGTAACCTAACAAAAAACTGTAAGAAACTGATTTGTCTGATGGGAAAAATAATACTTCTGCTCATACAATTGCTCCAAGTGAACCAGTGGGATTTCTAATTGGTGAAAGCAGCATCCTTTTTTCATTCCTACTTTTATACTAGGATGGAGTCATTTAAGATTTATACTGACCTGTTCTCCTTTAACACTTTACATCTCTGTACAGATTTCTGTTGGTTTATGGCATAACTTGTCTCTTTTTATCCTCTATTCTGGTTTATCCTTATTCAGGTTTTTAAAAGATTGATTGTTCTAACAGAGGGAAGCAGTATTGCTAATGCAGTCATTGTTAGTAATACTATGAATTCACAGTCACTAGACTCACTTGCCAGCTGGTGCTATTTGTGTCATCAAGCCTGAGACATAGAAGTATGTCTAGTATAAAACTCTGAATCAGCTTTTGTACTTTTAATAGTGAGAGTCCGTGGCAGTGGTGTTCATTTACCCTTAAACATATGGAAACACACATGTTCAAGTTCAGTGACGGATTAATCTTCATGGTATCTAAAAATTATGAATTTTATTAAATATAAAAAAGCTATTGTGGATAGAAATCTTAGATCTGTAAGACACTTCAATGTTTCAGGTTTTTTTCTTTTTCTCTAAATGCTGCATCTGAGCAAGGTTTAGTTCACCTTATTCATATGCATACAACATTGACCTTTACAAAATCATAATGTACTCCATTTGATGATCCCATTTATTTTCTAAAAATAACCACAGCCAAAAAAAGCTACAAAATACTTTTTAATTATTGCAATTTTATATTTTTAAGTGTCTGAACAGACAAGGAGGAAAAGAAAAGTAATCTTTTTTTTCTTTTTTTAACAACCTGTCATGGACCTAGCTATCCGTGAGCATGCCACATTAGAACACAGTTCGCTGAAACATGTGAATTCTTTTATATGACTGGTAGTCTTAAAAAGCAGTCCCTGTAATAGTTACCAAAAGCTGAGATGCTATCCTGTATAGACATACTGAAGTATCAAAAAGAAAGTCGATAGCCACATATAAAGATCTTATGTTAGATTTTTAACAGTTCTGCATGCCTAACCTTCAAGAATCTGCTCTGAGGATATCCAAATCTGATTGAAATATTTAAATATTTTACATAAAGTTCAATACAGGGAATATATTAACAACTTTTCAAATTATTATTGTTATTTCCTCTTTTCAGTACTGTGGTTTTTCTGGGTCTCTACTGAGGACTGCATTTGCAAAACAGTGACAATAAACATAAAGGTATTACATTATTAGACCAGGAAAGCTGAATCCTGCTTCAGAAACAACAAAACAAGACAAGCACTACAAATTTTGCAGTAACACATTCAGGACAAGAGACACAGAGTTTCTGAACTGTGGAAATATGAAAACTCAAATCCAGCAAGCTTCAAAACCAAGAGTATGACTTTGTCTCTAAACACTAAAACACCCTTTCTGAATACCTTAACAGCTGTTTTTTGTGCTGTATCAGCCACATTTAACTGCAACTTTTGTGTGGTAGCAATTCGGTCTAAGAGTTTTCTGCTGAAGATTCTGTCAAGACCTTGACCTTTACTGCCTGACTTAAGCATCCTTTGCATCCATCATGAAAAGGCACCTTGTATGTGTTACTTTTTTGATCTTTTGACACAGAAGACTCTTCTTGAATTCATGCCTCTACAAAAAAACCCAACCCTTGAAACCCTACAGTAGCACTCTTTCTCTCTTCCCACCCCTCTTTTTGGGAGTGGGTGGGGATGGAAGCAAAGCAGCTCAGCAGTTGGTTACAGCTAAGCAATGTAATGCTTTCAAAATAAAACCTTAATTGTTAGCCACCCAGACTAGACACTTTCAAATCAGCATAATCTATGACAAACTTGGCAAGGTCCCAGTCAACAAGGAAGCAAACCAAATAAATGTTTACTTTATCGACTCTCTGAGTGTAAGACTTAAAACCCCTTCACAGCCATGGAGGATTTGGGCACAACTGTTGACATTGATGAGAAGAATTATAGGACTTTCTCATAGTAATGCTCAGACAGAGAGGGAAGCAGTTTGCTTCCTGGCATCAGAATATTTTTTCCCCTGTGTGAGGAAGTTTGAGATGTCCTGCTGACATGAGGTTGACTGAATGCCAAACTTGGTGGATGGTATTAACTATATACCTAGTCAGCATCCTAAATTCATCTTGCTTTTCAGGAGTGCAAAGATAGGATTCTGTCCCAGTGAGTTTACAATGCAATTCAGAAAATGGCAGTAACTATCATAAATGATGGGTAGCTCAAGTACTCAAGAAATAAGGTTACAATGACAATGTATAATTCACATGCTTTTGATATAGCATTTGAGGCTAACAATGCACGTGAAGTCAAAGCTATTTGTGACACAGCTTTGTGATGGTTTTATTACGTCATGTCACCTCGGTGTTGGCTCTTTGAAACTTTGGGTAACATGACAACCTGTGAAATCTTTTCAGAGAGACTTAAAAAGGAGTATTGCTCTACAAGAAGAAACAAAGTTGCATTTTACGTAGTACATCAGTATTTTCAAGCCACTTAGATACTTGGAATCAGCTGTCTGTCCTGTATTTCCTAGTTTTTGTGAACATACACAAGTCAGCTCAACTTCTGTGCTCCAGTTTTTCTGTCTAGACAGATCTTGGATGCTCCAGGCTTTGGTGTGACTGTCTGATGTCCTACATGCAGTCTGTGGCTCAGCAGGAGTCTTAGTTCCTCAGCTGCCTGGTGCAGATTGATAGAGGAATCCTGATACTCCTGGACAAAGGGGAAGGACTCTTGGGGATGTCAGATGAAGAGGCAAAAGTAGGATAAGAATGTTTGTATTGCTCACTTGAGCAGAAAGGGAGCTGACAGGTATTGTGGTCCAAGCCACTCTCACCTAGCTTTAAAAAAGAAAAAAAAAAAAATCCAGACATACTAGTAAGCATTTGGAGAACTCATAACTCACATAGCTGGATGACAAATACGCAGGCTTCCCTGTGGGAAAGGGCTCCTACATTGTACACAGGATGAACAGAGAACACTTGGGGACTGGTGAGTGACTTGTTAAGGACATAAGACAATATGAGACAGTTTAAGATTGTTAAGTTTACTAATACTATTTTATTAGTAGTATCAGTAATATTAGTTTTACTATTAACATTTTCTATTATCATTATGAGAATTTATTTACTAATTAGATACTTAATAAATACCTGATTTACCTAAGCAGAATTGTGTTGTGATGTGTAATGCTTGATGGGATGATTATACAGACCCATAACATTAAACTGGTGTAGTCAGTAGGATTCCTTTGGCAAACCACTGTAGCTCAACAGTGTGAGTGTTTAGCATAGATCATGACATGAAATAATACTAGTAAGCAATACGACCAGTTTTACTGGGACCATTGCCATGAGGTAGAAGTGTGGAATATGCGGTATATGGAAAGATTTAGGGCAAAAGTTTCTAAAGGGCAGATGTGATAAACTACTCTGGGATTCCTGAATGTGTAAAAGAACACTGAATCGATCCTATAGCAGTTTTGGTCAGGTTTAGAAGATGGGAAGATCAGAACAAACTGAAGAAAGGAAAGGACAAGTCAGGATTATGTTGGTTACTCGATAGACAGGCTAAGAGACAAACATGCTAAAATCTCTTTGCTAGGAGGTGAGAAATAAGGTGTTACTCAAAACAGTGTAACCTGTAAACCCAGAAACAGTCAACTGGAAGCAAAAATTAAATACTAAAACTTAGAAAGCAAATGACAACCCCAAATCATTACCAGAGCTCAACAGTGATAGGTCACTCCAAAAACTACTTCTGAAGAGCAAGTAAATCATGGGGGCTCTGGTCATTTCTATCCATACAAGGGAAATCCAGTGTGGGGTCACTCCTGAGAGCTTGGAGATGGTCACAGCTGAGTGTCTCGTTCCTTCCCCCAGCTACACAGTAAGTATCAGCCCCATATCCTTGCTTGATTCCCATGACAAGGTTTGGAGAGCTGGGGCCAGGGTGGCTCTGGGTGCTGAGGGTGATGACACAGTCTGCAGGGCTCTGCACCACTGCAGCCTTCACATTATAGAAATATCACAAAACTTGGTCACACTTGTCCAAGTTAGGATACCTTATAACAAGTTTCACTGTGTATTTATGGCCATTTGTTCTGGTTCCTCAGTGGAACAACTAAACATCCCTCGTTCCTACTGGCCCTTTTATGAATAACATATTACTGTTCTTGTTCTGATGAGTGGGGTGAAGCTGTTGGCACTGTTGGTGTTCATGTGAGCACTCTGTGTGTTTGTCTGTGTTTTCCGCATGGCTGGCCAAGTGTATAGGTATGCATGAACATGTCGTATACACATGCTCTGTGCACATGTGTCTGCTGGGAACACATGCTGGACCTGTGGACATGGGGCTGCAGAATCCACTCTGATTCCCGTTACTGATGGTTTCTTACGAAATCTGATGGGTTTTGTAGTCCTTCCTCAGTTAGCTTCTGCATATCATAATTAATCTTTCATGAATCATAATAAAGATAAAAATAGACCATAAATGAAAATAAATGTCTCTTCCTTAGAAGAGATAGCTACAATTTCGGTGAACAAATGGAATGTTTCTACCTTACTCTCTGTTTAATTATCAAAAGAGTTATTAATAAATTCCTATAGTTCATAAGAAAGTATTATCAAGAGCACAAGCCCATGTCCATCTTACATCCATCTTCAGAGTCCTAGTGTTCTTTCCAGATTGCGTATCTTCGCTAATTTTGGTTTTAGCAGTATATCTTTGCGCAATCATACCAAGTTTACTGAAGTCGCTATCACTGGGATGTGCTGATCAGGGCTGCCAGCTGCACATCTGCTTTCCAGGCATAACACACATGATGCAGCAAATTGATTGGGCCATATCTGTGTCAGTTACCAAAATAACCAGGACAAATACACACACACACACACCCCAGGCATACTCCATTGCTTCTTCCTTCTTCTAGATTTATAAAACAGGATGCAAGAATTCATCATCAGATTCATCAGCTGTGTCTGGGTGAGCATAATCTCCTAATGAGGTAGCAAACCAGGCCAAAATGGAGAAGACCTCATCCACAATTCTGAGGGCATGAAGGGTCCACAGCACTATTTTTGAGCTGCAGTGGCTTTGCAGAAGTGTCACCTGGGAGAAATTTATAGCAACTTTATCCGAATGTCCAGATCCTGTCACAATGATACTACACTCTCACAATAACACTGCATTCATTTTTAACACTACTCTCTTTAAGCATGGTAAAGAAGGAAAAGGGATGCAAACAGTAAAGATATAACACCCACCTGTAATTTTAACACTGTTAAGGAAGCCTATTCTATTAGCTCCCTCAGAGGTTTCGTGCAACCTGCTTAACGTCACCACGGCTCTTTGATTCCCAGCTCACAGTTCATCAGGGCAGCAGATTTCCCTCTAGATCTCCCATTCCAAAACTGCTACACAGCATTTCTAAAAGCAGTCTCCACAAAGTAACGAGCACCCTCTTGTGTCCATGCTGAGCAAGTGGCCACGGCTTTGATAACGCTGGAAGGCGGTATTTACGCCAGTATGAGATAGCCTGTCTGCTTCTTCCACACCTGGATAGTAACTCATTGCTCTGCCCCAGCTGGATATATAGGACTCCGAACAGACATTGATTAAGAATATTCAGATGAATATGAGAAACAATCATCACTGGGAACACACTCATCAAAAGCTATGTGCATGACTAATTCATCACGATTGAAAACACTATGATAGAATTTCTGGCCTGGCACTGTTTCCTGATGGCTATCAAAAACAATGAAAGTGTCTTAAAACAACATTGCAGGGGTTTATTAAGCTGTGCTGGTGATAAACTCCATGCTACTATGGTAAGAACCACCTCTGCCTCACATAGAAGAGGAACTGAACTGGGCACGTTTCCTGCTCAAAGGGAAAATAAAGAGTATGTACTTGTGCCCAGATCCAAATAATCCTAAGTCCCCACTGGGCTGCACCAACGAGGGTGAGACTGTGATGCAGCTGACTGTGTCACAGAACCTGGAGAAAGGCCACAACAAAGATTGGTTTTGACCAGATTGGTGAAGTTTTGATAATTCTACATGAAACTGAATGGCTATTATTAGGCTACAGCAGGGAGGGGAAGGGGATTTCAGGGTTTTTCCTGGAAGCACAATCCTTCTTTTTATCATTTATTCTGCTAGATGGGGTAGAAATTCTTGAAACAGTCATGGGGTTTTTTTTTTCATATAATAGAAAACAAGTGTTCAATTTTCACTCTCAAAAAAAAAATAAAAAAATAGTGAAGGTAGAATTTCCTTGTTGGAATAAATAAATGTATGTATCTCAGATGAGGAAACTTGTGCTGCTCGCTATAAATCGCTTTCATTGTGTCTTTTTACATTCAGCTGGAGAGAATTGTTTGGCATTAAAACTTTCATGTTCCTTCTATAGGTCCTTAGATGTGGGTCCATCTGAACTCCTGGATGACTGGGGTTTCCTATTTGAGCTCTTTGTCTGATCATTACAACTCACTTACTCCATGTAGCTTTGGTCACGTGATGCTTAGAGGAGACCCTGCCCTTGAACATCCAGCCCAACACAGGCAGCCGGGGTGCCAGGAGAAGCTGTGCTTCAGTGCCAATCACTCCTGAAGCAGCTCGAACCCCTTCATAGGCTGCCAGTATCTCCTTTTCAGTGGGGGCGTAGCTGGTTTTTTTTTGCCCCCAAAACCCGAGGAGTCGACCTCGAGTCTCCCCTGGAGCTTTCTGCCAGAGGCTCCAGGTAGGACCATTCTCCCCAGCTGCGGTGTAGAGCACATTTTTCACATCTGGCCCGGTCCGTACTGGTCCAAGGGCTACTGCATGAACTATTTCTCGTTTAATTTGTTCAAAGGCTTGTTGTTGCTCAGGGCCCCATTTGAAATCATTCTTCTGGGTCACTTGACAGAGAGGGGTAACAAAGTGTGCTTTGGAATGTGCGTCTTCCTAAAACCCTTGGCACCTAGGAAAGCTTGCATTTCTTTCTTATTAGCTGGTGGAGTCATTGCTGTCAGTTTGTTGATCACATCCACTGGGATCTGATAATATCCATCTTGCCATTTTATTCCTAAAAACTGGATCTCCTGTGCAAGTCCCTTGACCTTACTCAGTTTTGTGGCAAAACCAGCCTTCAGAAGGATTTGGATGATCTTCTTTCCTTTTGCAAAAACTTCTGCTATACTGGCCCACAGAATAATGTCATCAGTGTATTGCAGCTGTTCCAGAGCTTCACCGTGTTCTAGTATATTCTGGATCAGTCCAGGGCAAATGGTAGTGCTGTCAAGCCCAGGGCTTTACCCCTTGGGCAGTGAATTCCCCTCCAAGCAAAAGTGTACTGTGGCCTGCACTCTGCTGCCAAAGGGATTGAAAAAACACGCTGGCAGTATCAGTTGTGGCAGCTGTGACTTCATTCAGGCCACGATAGTCTACTGTTAGTCTCCACTCTCCATTAGACTTTCGCACTGGCCATATGGGGCTATTAAAAGGTGAACGGGTCCTTCTAGCCGCTCCTGGCCTCCCCAGTCTATGGATCAGCTTATGGATGGGAATCAGGGAGTCTCTGTTGGTGCGATACTGCAGCCGGTGCACTGTTGTGGTCACGATTGGCACTTGTTGTTCTTCAACTTTCAGTAACCCCACAACAGAAGGATCCTCTGAGAGACCGGGCAAGGCAGACAGCTGCTTAATTTCCTCTGTCTCCAAGGCAGCAACACCAAAAGCCCATTGATACCCTTTTGGGTCCTTAAAATATCCTCTCTTGAGATAGTCTATGCCAAGGATGCATGGGGCCCCTGGACCAGTCACAATGGGGTGCTTTTGCCACTTCCTCCCAGTCAGGCTGATTTCAGCCTCCAGCATAGTTAACTCTTGGGACCCTCCTGTCACTCCAGAAATATGAATGGGTTCCACCCCTTGATACCTTGATGGCATCAGGGTACACTGTGCACCGGTACCTACTAGAGCCTTGTACTTCTGTGGGACTGATGTGCCAGGCCATCTGCTCCACACAGTCCAGTAAACCTGATTGTCCCTCTCCTCCACTTGGCTGGTGGTAGGGCTCGTTTAACATTGGTGATAGGATTCTCCACCTACTTCTTGTATAAACAGGTTAGACTTCTTTTCCGTAGGATGAGGAGTGAGACTAGCCCTTCCATTCTGTCTGGGGAAGTGCCCACTGGAGACTGAACAAACAATTTTGCCGGAAGAATCCCCATTTATGGTTGTTTTTCCTTGCAATTCATGTACCTGTTCCCCCAGGATTAGGGTAGATTTTCTGTTCCACTTCCTCATGTTCTCTCTGTGGTCCTGCAGATAAAACAACAGGGTACCCTGGGATGTGTACCTTCTATATCCTCCCTCTTGTGCAAAAGGATGCTTACTGTTGATTAGCTGAAATACCAGTCCATACAGCTGTGGAGCAAGACATATCCTCTTTGAATTGCTGGAACTCACAGGACAGTTTCACCACAGCTGAGATGCAGGCCTATACGGAAGAAGGTAGATCTTCTTGGTATTGCCAGAGTTGATGAGCCACTTCATCCACTGTCAGTGTCCTTTCACGTCTCCAGGTCCTTACTGCCAGTGAGTTAGTGAGTTAGTGTATGACGACGGTGCATTCCATAGAAATTTCCACCACGTGGCTTGTGTACATTGGACTTCATCTGGATCTGTGTGTGACTGTGAATTGTTCAGGTCATAATCAATCATTTCTAGCATGGCTAATTCACTCAGGTACGGGATATCTCTCCCCATGGTAGCCCACTTTTCTGGGTTACATACAACATCTTCCTTGAAGGGATGCCTTCACATGGCAATACAAGAGTACCTCCACAGGCCTTGTCCTGTGTCCCTTTTCCAATCACCTTGTCAATGCAACCTTCTCTACAAAGTGATCACAGCTGCTTAGCTTTCCTACCCAATAAATTCCAAGCTACTAGCCCTGTTGTCCCAACATTGGAGAAGCCAGGTGATACTGTGCTCACCAGGACAACTGCTGAAATCTTTTTGCATATCCTGCAGCTCACTCAGGGATAGGGATCAAGTGGTTGCCTCTTGTTTTGCCTCTTCTTCCTGTTCTTGCGATGGCCCTGCTTTGTCCTTCTTCACTAAACAGCTTTGCTGAGTCTCGTGTACATTTCTTCTTGCGTATACGGGTGATTGATACCAGCACAGGATGGTCCTCTGGTTCAACTGCATCACCCATCGGTGGGGTCTAAGCAACTGCAGTGCCTCTTGCTGGAATTCAACTAGCCACAGCGCCTGTCAGAATAACTGCAAATTGTTGCTTAACCCTAAACAAGACCTGAACCACATTCATGGTTGCTAGAAATAGAGTCTTTCTGGTTTCAACATCCCAAGGGTACTCAAAATTTCCCAAGTTCTCAAACTCTACTGTATTTAGCCAGGAGAAGGGGAAGTTTTGGGAGAGCCGTAGATTGGCTCTCTGAGGAGAACAGGCAAAAAGTGTAATTATTAATAATTCCCAGCAGATGGCTCCCGAAGTACAGAGGTGATGGCAATGATGAGTACACACAGCGGGTGAGTTTCACTCAGCATTCCTATTTTATCTTATCACTGTTACAAAGTACAGCAAAATTATAATCTTAACCCAGGCCTCAGGAATTATAAACATCGCCACAAGGAACACAGGCTGCGGGTAAGATAGTATATAAAACAACCGTGAAAACAAGGACAACAACTTTGAAAGTGAATAAACCAATATTGTGACCAGCAACTATAAAGTTAATACAATGAATGCTTATAACAAATCTGTTTTAAAATGTTCTGGTCAGATCTGTCATTATCTCCTCCCTTCGAGCCCCACACTGGTTGACAGAAAAGGTTTGTCATGGTTTAAATGCAGCTGGCAACCAAGTACAACACAGCTCTTGCTCCCTGGTAGGGTGGGGAGAAGAATTGGAAAAAGGTAAAACTAGTGGGTTAAGTTAAGAACAGTTTCATAACTGAAATAAACTAAACAATAACAATAATAGTAATAATAATTTTTAAAGGGAGATAACAAGAACAGAGAGTGGAATAAAACCCAGTGAACACAAGTGACGCACAACGTAGTTGCTCACCACCTGCCGACCGATACCCAGCCCAACCCAAGCAGTCATCAGTCCCTTCCGGGTGACTCCCCCCAGTTTCTATACTGGGCATGATGTGCTGTGTTATGGAATACCCCTTTGGCCAGTTTGGGTCAGGTGTCCTGTCTCTGCTTCCTCCTGGCTTGTTGTGTCCCTCCTCACCATTCTGACATTCAGCAGAACTGATTTCGTTTTAACCATGGGATATGTGTCTGTTTTGCCATATTTTCCTATTACTAAGTCTTTCCTTCATTTAAGGTGGGCTCATCCTTCATATATGTCCTTATGAATCATAGAGATGTGGGCATCAGCATTTATTTAGAAGGCAGTGGAGAACTCGTCACTGACCAGCGTTTCCGGACTTGATGGCAGCGGGCTGCTCAGAAGGCTGCCAGTCCTGCAGCTGGACCTGGCCAGCCTGGTCCCTGAGGTTGAGGTGTGGACCTGGAGGAGAGGCACTGAGGCAGTTGCTGGTTGGGGCTCCTTCATATTTTGCACTGGCACATTTTCTCCTGATAACTGTTTGAGAGCAGCTATGGAAAGACGCTGCAGCTGTGACTTGCTTTAAACCTTTATCTCAGTCTTTCTGGCTTCCTGTCTCATTGGCAGTGGTCAGAAGTTGTTTGCTTTTTTTTGGCTTTTCCATGACGGTGGTGTGGCGGAGGTGGGCTGGAGGGTAATGTCAGACCTTTACTGGGTTTGTATTACTCAGATTTCAGGTGGCTCTTTTGGACCATCATGTAATGACAATATGGCCAATATTTGCTGCAGGGCTTCTGGCCACTGAGTGTTTGCACCCACAGCTGCTGTGGCTGGCCCCGTGGGTCTGTGGAGAGATGGACACCAGCCCTGCTGCAGCCCAGCTGCCTCCCAGAGGCAAGTGGGAGTTCCTGGGCAGGGACAGTGAGGCTTATCAGTGCTCCTGCATCCCTGACACTCTCTTAAAAACTTTTTGTTCCAGCTGTATGAGGCATATAGAAATCAGACAGCAGGTAACTGCAACAGCAAAAAAGCCATTCAACCTTTCTTAGTTGCACTAGAGCTTGTACCAGGCCCTTGTGGGAGGGCTGAGGACAAGCAAATAACATCACGGCTGATACCATTTCCATGAGTGCTGGTCACACGGAGGAGAACATCGCTTACAGAAGATCAGGCAGCTTCTGGATCTGCCCTGGGACTCTTGGCATTTCCAGTCACAAGGACCCATGCAGCATGTCTGTTCACTTCCCTGTGAACACTGAGCCTGAACAGGGAAGATGCTGACCCCCTGTCTTGCCACAGAACTCAGCACAGGTGTGAGGCTGCTGGAGAGGATAGTCACCTGCAGTCAATGTCTGCAGGCTCTGTCTCGTTCAGCTTTGCAAGGCCCAGGGACATCAGCT
This sequence comes from Nestor notabilis, assembly GCF_000696875.1. NCBI lineage: Eukaryota > Metazoa > Chordata > Aves > Psittaciformes > Psittacidae > Nestor > Nestor notabilis. The sequence goes on along the minus strand of NW_009909983.1, from coordinate 20,143 downwards.
GGGCCTTGGCACTGGGCACTGGGCAGCTAAGCTGTGTAATACTGTAGAGGATCTGTGTTGAGGATTTTTGTCTCTGCCCAAATGTCTTAAAAACCATAGGCCAGCACAATCTGTCAAAGATCAGTTTATCTGATATCTTCAGTGGCCAGACCCTTACTCTAATTTGGCAGTATCACTTTTTTTGTCCTTGGTTCACCCTCTCATTTCCACTAGTTCTGTGGTTACCCCTGCAGCCCAAATACCATGCCTCCAGTTCAGGGGCCCATAGGCTGCTCAGGAAGCTTTCAGAGCATGGGCATTTTCTTTGTTACACAAAGGTATCCTCTTTCTGAGAAGAATTTAGCATTCACTCTCCATGGCCATATGTACTCAGCTTTCTGGCTGAGATTTCCCCTCCCACAGTTACAAAATCCAAATCCATATTATGGCAGGAAACTTGTGTGGTTGTTGTGAAATGCAGAGCTATTAAGAAAGCTCTTTTCCACAGAGCTTAGCCATGACGAATTTGGGTTAGGACAAATTGGGCAAACACCTTAGAGCACCCAATAGGTACTACAAGGACATTTAATGCGATGAGATTTGAGTAATCTCTTTCTCAGTATTAATTCTGCCATGCAAACTTTCAACATACCAGTTTGGTCTATAATATGCCAGATAAATATGTTTGCATTTGTGCAGATGCAACTGTGAGTGACTCCAGAGAGTTGGCAGAAAGAAGCACCACTGAGGATGAAGATTCCTTTCTCAGCTTTTGTAGAGCAGAAAGAGTTCATGTAATTACATTTCAAATAGTGCTTTTCCCCTATACGTGTAGAAACAAATGCTCTGGTTTTCCCACAACATACTTACTATTGAGTATGAATTCAGATATGAAATGACATTAGAGCAAAATGCACAGAAATAAGGTTCATCAATGTGTTCTGAAACTACTCAGTCTTTAGTAGATCTCTGAGGAGGTCCTGTCCTCTGAATATTTTTGTTGCAGCACCCAAGACAGAGGGGTTAAGAGAAGTTGGAGAAGTTGAATCTCCCGTAAGTACTTCTCTGGTCATGGGCCAGAGGGTCCAATTTGGATAACATCAGGAGTGCTCATGATATTATTGTGCCTCTGGACTCAATGTGTAATCAAGGAAATATTTTTAACCAGGGACACAAAAAATATTCTATATTAAAATCTTCCAATTAAGAGGAATTATGTCTGTTAATATAGCTAACTACTATAATATTTTCAGTTCCTTTTTTTTTTTTTTTTTTGACATATATATTTCTCATCCCTCAAGTGAGGGGGATATTAAATCTGGGAAGAACCCAAATAACTAACTGGTACTGCTACAGCATAACTGAGACGTGTTGCTGATGGTATTCCCCAGTTATGTAGAGAATTACAAATCACAGTATAGCTGCAGGCTTTATGTGTTACACAGGACTCTCTGTCCAGCTTCTTCTGTTATGTCAATTCTCTTAAATATCTGTTGTGGTTTAAGCCCAGCCGGTAACTTAGAACCACGCAGCCACTCGCTCACTTCCCTCCTTCTTCCCCCTGACTCTCTGCAGGATGGAGAGGAGAATGGAAAGAATGTAAATCCCACAGGTTGAGATAAGAACAGTCCAGTAACTGAAGTATAATACAAACCACTACTACCACTAATAATAATAAGGGAAATAACAAGGGGAGAGGATATAAATCTAAAAAGGAAAAAGGAAATGAAAACAATAAACACAAGTGATGCACAATACAATTGCTCACCACCCGCCAACCCATTCCCAGCCTGACCCGAGCAGCGATCTGGGCCAGTTTCTATGCTGGGCATGACGTGCTGTGGTATGGAATAACCCTTTGACCAGTTTGGGTCAGGTGTCCTGTCTCTGCTTCCTCCCAGCTTCTTGTGCCCCTCCTCCCTGGCAGAGCATGAGACTGAAAAGTCCTTGCTCAGAGTAAGCATTACTTATCAACAGCTAAAACATTGGTGTGTTATCAGCATTGTTCTCACACTAAAACCAAAACACAGCACTGCACCAGCTACTAGGAAGGAGAAAAAACCCCAAACTGTTACAGCTGAACCCAGGACAATATCTAAACTTCTTTACCATAAATTTTCCCATATCAAACTAATGTATAATACCCAATCTAGTGTTTTGTAGCACTGCTTTATAAACTAACTTACTATCCCACACAGTAAAAACTTAAATAAAATAACTTACTATCCCCCACACTGATTGAAGTTTAAACGGACAAGTGAAAGGCCTTTCTATGGTTAAACCCAGACATGTGCATTGGTTCAAAGGCCAAGGATTAACATTTTGCCTTTTCATGACCTATTTTCTTGGAAATTTTACAAGGGTGTTCTTTGAAAGGCTCTAGCTTTATTACTGGAAATACCCTGGACAGGTTTCTGTAGGAAGATCTTTTACACCAGCCCAGTCCACTCTAGGAACTTCTTGACATGCAAGAAAAAAAGATCTTTTCTATGTTGTTGGGTTTTTGTGTTTGTTTGTTATAGGAAAGTCTAATTCCACTCCTCTTGTATGCAATAGAAGTAATCAAGTTGGGGCATTTAAGCTTCTATATCTGATGGTAAAGTTAAAGGTTATCACCTATGTCAAATATCAAAAGCCCAATTGCTTGTGTACATTCCCCTCTGGAGGTGACTGGCAAATATTACAGCAAAGAACAAACGCTGCTAAAGGAGCAAAGATTAAGTGGAGGAGGGGAGGAATATATTTGTTTTTACTTGCAAGGCTTTAAATGTTTTTGAAACTGCATTCTTCAGCAGTAGTTAACCTCTTCTTGGTTTACTCTTATTGCTACTTACATTTTCTATCACAACAATCCTCTCATTGGGAACAAGGTCCCTTCCAATGCCACTTCAGTAATATTTTTGGCTTATTTCCTCACATGCACAACTGGTACTAAATTATAGCACTTAAAACTACCCAGAAATGATGCAAAATATAGCCAGGGTAAAGTAGCTGAATGCAAAGAAAATAAATGAGAATTTGTATATATTGCATATGTACTCATAGACAGTTTCAATGGGAAAATGAGATTTCAGCCTTGACGTTTTCTGAAGTTTTTAGAAGCAACTAACAACAAAATGGAGGATGTCAAACTGCAGACAGACATCAGAAAGAGAGGGGTCTTTACCTCAGCCAAGATTTTAGAGGTAAAGTGGAAAACATTCATTAAAACCATATGGCTGCCTAATATAACATCAATTATTCAACACTTTTTCAGAGTGTGCCAATGACTAGTGTCTAAAAGGGGAAAAATCTTAGGATTTATGGGGCAGTGGGGATAGGAAAATGGAAAACTTTAATACTGCTCAATTCAGTAAAATTAAGACCAAACATCTAGCTTTCCCAGAATATTTCTTATATTCTTACAGATGACATGAAGAAGGATACTCCATAAGGATTTATTCAGTAAGAGAGTCATGAAAAAAATATGAAACAAGGAAATAGTCTCTCAAAATCTGGTGACAGTGAATTTCTGCATCTCACAAAAGTGAGCAAAGGTTGCCAGCAAGAATGGAGTGAGGAGAGGTTGGGCTTCTGTGTGATAGACACCTTCCATAACTGCAGCCCTTTCTAGAGACCCTGATTTCCATTCTCAGGGCAATTTGCCACCAGCTCTTCAACTGGACATCTTCACCAACAGCTAGGCAAAAAAGCCCTCACCACACCTTTCTTCTCAAACTAGCATCTTCTGGCTCTTCTTGCTCCACTACTGCTTAGAGGTGACTCCGCTATTGGGTGACCCCACAGCAGTGCTAAGCTAGTTCCTGGATGCTCTGTTGCTCACTCAAGTGACCTCAGGCTGTAACTGTCCCAGTCCACTCTTCCCCTGCTTCTAACCTCACTGGGAGTCGCAAACACCTGGTTTGCTTGCCCCTAAAGCTCACGCCAGCACCACAATTAGCTGTGGGTTCCAGGGGAAAGTGGAGATGGTGAGAAAATAAAAAGCTGGGTAACCATCTTAGGGAGGAGAATGGTCCTATGGACATAATCAGTTAAGGTATAAAGAGTCTTTCACAATAAATGTCTGCCTCACTTTATTTCCTTAAACAAAGACCAAAAGGAGAATTAAGCATATCAGATACAAGTATTAAGTGTTTCACATAGCTTATAGGCAAAGAAAGCTTTACCCCTCCTAAACTCATTTGCCATTGCTCACTCTCCTTTCACACTCAATTACTTTTTTGGCTGTTCAGTTTGGGCTGCAGCTGCTGTTTTGCACATTTGCTGGTGTCTGCAGAGGCTCAGCACTTCAGCCTGGGCTTCACCCTGACAGTATGCAGCTTTCTTCTTTTATATGCATTATACAAAGGACTCTGTAACCTGTGCCTGAACCCTGCAAATGCAAATGGGATCCCTCTTCAGGGCAGACATGCTGTAGCCGGGACAGTGATGAACTCTCCTTATCTCCTACTACATCTGCTCCTGATTAATCTTTTGCCATTTGCCAAGGTGCATTGCAACATCAGAGGCTTTCAGTGTCACCTGCAATTAATATTCACAACTAGGTGTGGTAAAAAATGACTAACCACTCTGTTGCTGAGTGCCCTACTGTTAGACAGCTAGGTGTGATGCACTGTGCTGTTGCTGGACCATTGTCAGTTGTCCTCACAAAGAGCAGACAGATTTTTATTTACTTATTTATTTATTTACTGATACAAAGCTACTAGGATGTTAAGACCTGCGGGTAGGGTCAGATGTGGAAGCAACTCACATTGCTAGAGACTGTCTCCTAGCTATGCAGACCTAGCATCCATCACTGAGATAGACATGGCACAACTACATCATTTATATTTGCAATTATCAATCGTAATAGCAGTTATTACTATTTTAATTGTTATTTTTCTTTCTGTCCCTCTGACACATTATGCACATACCCACTTTTCTACTTAGTGCATGTCTTCTTAATAAAATGCCCACGATTCCATTTAGTGGAGTCTCAGTATGTCTATAGTTCTCCCTCCTCCTACTACTCAAAAAAACATTCCATTTCCTGTCTTTCTTTCAAAATGTCAGCATTTTAAACTACTTTGCAATAAGGCACAGAACAACAAAGTGTAATTATTTGCTGTATGGGGCTAATGGATACTGTCAGCCAATCCATCAACTTACCAAAATCATATTTATTTGAAACCCCTGGATATGCAAAGTGAAGTGACAAGTACAATCTGCACCCCACTTTGGTTTTATTCTCTTTTTTTTATTTTCAGCAACATGAATAGCCTACTGTCTTGTAATCACTCTTTCATCAGACATCTGTTTTTGTGTTGCTATGACTGCTTGGATCAAAACACAGAACTGAATGCTGAGAACCATAACCTTCCTAGTAGCCTTCCTGTGTGTGAGGTACAATGCACAAATCTCCTTGACATTTAGGAGCTGAGTAACATGTTAAATAAAGTCTGTGCCAAGCATAACCAAGGTCGTAGTTTTCTGCAGGCATAAAAGCTCCACTTGGCACATATCAGAGCCACCCTGTTGGAGGGAAACAGTTAGGTGACAGCACTGAGGAGAGCTATTTCACATAATTTCTTCTCAAACTTTCCTTTCACTTCCCTATGAAGTGAAACTTTTTAGATATGGCAAAATAGTATTCTGTAGCTAGCTAGTAAAAAATCTTCACGTAAATATCTTCCTACACCACGTCTTCTAAATTCATGTATGTCCCACCTCTTCCTGTTTGCAATCTGTTGGAATAATAGAGTTGGATTTGGCTTTGGAGCACTATACTGAAATTTTCAACATTAAGATGCATTATTCTCCCCATTGACATTAAGCACACAATTCACTAATGCACTGCTCTGAACTGCTGCTTTCAAATGAGCAGTTCTGAGCAGTGCCCTTGTAAATCCCTGGACATTTATACTTTCCTTTATTACAACTGCTCTTAAATTTAAGAGTGTGGTATTGAATGTGATAATGAATTTGTCAAACTTACTGAATGTAAAAAATTGAAGGAGGTTAATTTTAAAAAGAGCTTAGAGAATGGCAGTAGGAAATAGCCCTCCATTCAATGAAATAAACAAAAGAACCTTGTAAGACAATCAAACCCAAAACTTACTTTTTTCCTCTTCTAGATACAAAGAAGCCCCACACAGTCACAATCCTATGAAGAGCAGATCAATAACTCGCAACACAATTTAAAAATCAAAATGCCACGAAAACTATCTTAAAGATGAAAAAAAGAAGCAAATAGATACTGTAATGTCTGTTGCTTTGAATATACTCATGTATTTCTCAGAGCTAGCTTTAAGAGACTCTTTTGTTCTGTGACACATTTATGTATTCAGTTTCTTTTACCTAAATTATACTGTTATCTAATTCTGAACTGAACGGCATTATTCGCCTTGGAAACTGCATCCTATTCTCTCCACAGTATTAGTTGATAGCTAGCAGGTGCCACTCCATTCACCAGCCTCAGACTGTATCATTGCGTAACATACAAAAAAATCTTTTGGACAGTGGCTATATTGGATAGTGCAGATCACTAATTATGACATAACAATACTTAGAATTGTGGAATTAACTAGAACATTTCAGGAACTATTAAAATGCAACTGTACAAGGACACTATAATCAGTGACAGCAATATTTTGGCATAGATTTGGGACAAAAAGATGTTGTAATTTAATTTTTCAGACTGTTTCAAATGGTTGATTTTTATTTTATTTGGGATTAATACAGCAGGACAGATTTCCTGTCATAACTACAGAAATACTAAGATGAAATATGAACCGGTCCCTCTAAATGGCAAAGCTGTTCTGAAACGTATCTGCAATGGCGATATAGGAACTAAGAAGTGGTGCAGTATGTCTTCTTTCTCAGCAGCAGGAAACTAGATCCAGGATCATTAAAAAAACCCCCATATTGTAAATTAGCCAGATTGTAGAAGGTTGCTCTCTTCACCTATTTAACAGCTGCTAACACGATCTGCTGCATATGCGTTTTCTTCTGTTCAGACAGAAAATGTTTAGTTGTGGGCAACTGGACAGACATGTTTTAGCATTATGTAGGATGAAGCATTCACTTCTATATTTGACAGAAAAACTCTATGCAGTGCCTGCCTTCAAAAATACCCTCATGGACACAAAGTACATATGATAACACAAAAAGTACATAGGATGCTATATTTGCATCTAGTTAAACACATTTGGTCCTACAAAAGTAAAGAATTTATCCTGTTACTTTAACATAAATTTAATTCATTGTAGTTTGAAAGGGTTTCACTAGGCCTGACAACTATTGTCCAGGAGACACCAGGACAAGAGGTACCTATTTGTAGGCAATTTCTCCTGTGATTGTTTATGCTGAACTTTTAACTTCTGAACACAACAGAACAATACAGAATTTTTCTGTCTGAGTTCAAGATGGCTTATTTTTAAGTACTCTTATCCTTGTTCTTTTGTGTCTAGCTAACATGTCACTGTACACTGAAGAAGGCTGCTGCCTACCCTGCTGCAGTAAACAGCAAACAGCTGGCAAATGGCTTGGATTGCAGTAAAAAAACCAAGGTAGGACTGCACTGAAGAGCAGTACTGGCATTTAAGGGCTTTATGGCTGACTGGGCTGGCATTTAAAAATGAAAGCAGAAAACAGCAAAAGTATACTGCTGGGCTGTAGGCACACAGTGTGTTGCTACTGCTCCAATACCAGACTAGGCAGGGCTTTACTCAAGTAACAGTAACTGATATGGGAGATGCCACCTTCTCTCATTTGCAAATATTATTTGAAATGTCCATGTTTTCATAAAACAGTTGATGGGGAAGTACTTTTTTTCAGTGGATAGCAATCAGCAGCATCATGTCAAATGACCTCATTGACTTTGAAATAGCTACAGCATCTTACAGAAGATTTGTAGAGTGAAGAAATGTGCTGCTTAAACCAAACTAATACAATTTGGAAAAGCAGGTTCAGGCCACACAACCTGTCAAATTTTTCTAGACACCCAAGAGTTAAAAATGTAAGTATTTTTGAGGGGTTTGTGTTTCTAGCCTAAGGTTAGGAAGTAGGTTGTGTTTGTGTTCCTACTAGCTTTTCTGCTTCTTTCTGACTATTCCTAATCTAATAAGAAAACCCACATAGCTGTCCTACCAACCCCTCTTTGCCTCTGTCCTTACATCATGACAGCCACAAGGGCACAACTGTGGTAGCAGAAGGGTAAGGCGGTAACTCCCAACACATTAGAAATGGTACACTAACGTTAATGTTCTACTAGGTCACTTAAAGATCTCTCCTTCCTGACTCCACGTAATTTCTTTTTATTTTTTTTTAATTGCTGTTACGACTGTGTATTATGAGCCACTCCACAGCTGAGAAAAAAGCCCTAAAGCACTTAACAGCTGATTTTACTTCTCCTTTTTGCTGGAACCATTACATGTGCCTGGAGAATACAGTGAGCCAAAGCCACAGCTGTTGGTGAAGGTGGGTATGAGAAGTGGATTGATGAATCCAAAGCCTTTCCTTCCCCTGTGAGCAACTATTGCAAGAACACAAACTATCAGGAAGATCAAGTGATTGAGTACAGAGATTGAGACTGGAGATGAAAATGATGATATGGCATATACGGGACAGGATGTCAACAGTTCACTGTAAATTAAAAAATGGACTTTTGGGGACAATGAGAAAAATGAGCTTGAAAACGATGGAAGCAGAGAGAACTCTTTACTCATTTACAGATTTTCCGCTCTGCTGCCTTTCTTACAAAATTATTGCCACGTATTTAGTTACTTCCCAGCATGCTGAGCTCAAGATTTTAGCGAACACATGCTGTGAGAGGGGCATGGTTTCTAAAAACATACTGTCTTTCTAAAGCTTTATGTCAATACTTGGGTAGGCCTTTAAGCAGCACACTAGATATACTGCTTAAGAGATTACATTTCTGACCATTGTGCAGAGAGCAAATACGTTCCCAATACGTACATGTGTGCACTGTAAGTAATACAGACATCTATTCAAACTGTGCACACACACACACACACTTACTAAGAACTGTGCCAATCACCACCAAAACATGCAGACACAAAAAAAATGGGTGTATTTATCTACACGGTGAACATCACTGGGTTGAGCTGTAAGTAGTTTACTACTATGGAATTATAGTTGCAAAGTAGTTCATAAAGTAGGCAACTTACCCAGATTTTCTTTGTTGATATCATCTGGAGCACCTGATGATACTCTTCCAAGTATCTCCACGGTATTAATCATTTTTATGAAAAATATTTGAAATAATTTCTGTGTCATCAAACTCCAATTAATCTAATTCTGGTGGTTGTTACATAACATAACATAGATTTTAGATTTACTGTAAAGTGAAATATAGTCTGTAAGTACACTGGCAAAAGGATTCTTTAGGCTTCTTAAATATCTCCTTTGGCCACAATGAACTGAAGTGAGAGAGAGCATTTACAACAGAATTTTTCCATTTATCTTTTAAATGGTTCAGCACTTTCAAACTATGCCAAAGGGAACAAATAGGACTCAGAGGATAATTTAACTTAAAAGGACACAACGTGATTTTTTTTAGCACTACATCAGAAAAGGATGTTTTTTACAGCCCCTTGCTGTTAAAGAACAAATTCTTTGCACAAAATCACCATGAAAGCGCTGTTACTTCTTGTCGGTATGGCCAGATGGATAAGAGTAGACTGAGCTTTAGAATAGTAAATTTCCAATACTCAGCAGTAGAACTGTTGATCACTTCTATTCAGCTTTACAAACTAATTAAATGTGAGAAAGACTGATTTTTATGATGTAACTCCTTAGCAGATTTTTCATTATGTTAGATACTCCTGAAGACCTCAGAATTCTTCCATTTGTAAACTTTAAGGAGTTCTGCAGACTTGGCTTTGGATTTTAATCATTGCAACTTCAGTAAGAAAAAGGAATTCAACATGATGCGACAGATTGAGAAGGACAAAATAAGAACCCATATTTGTCAAAAGCAATATAATAACAAGGTACTTTGGAAAGGCACATCTGATCTGTCACTTCAACTCAAGCACTTAACTGGAGAAGTCGTCCAGGAAAAACAAAGGAAGAAATAAAAAGTGAAAAATAAACTCAGAAGGTGATGATGAAAAATACTATTTGTAATATCCTAATCTCCTACACTTGTGAGGATTAATATTATGCTTTATTACTGTGAGTGGTTTATATAACCTGACTCCTAAACTTTTCAAAGGCTTAATCCAAGGTACACCTGAGTGGCCTTAAATCCCTACAAGAAAGAGATGTAGCAAGCATTTTGTTTATGGACTCTCAGACCATCATCACTGTTTTATGAAAACTTTTGTATATATAGTATCCCTGAATTGTTCGGAAAAAAAAACCAAACCCAAACCAAACCCCCCCCCCCCCCCCAAATCCATAAAAACTCAAACAACAAAAAACAAACAAACAAACAAAAAAAACTAAACAAAAACAAACAAACAAAAAAACCCAAACCAAACCCCGACCCTTCCTCCCTCCCCTGCCCTGCAAAAAAAAAACCCAAACAAACCCAAACATTTACTTTTTTAAAAAAAGTTTCTTAAAATGATTTGGTATACGTTAACACAAGTAAGACTGGAGAAAACCCCGAACATTTCTGAGTACACATCCAAAAAATTAAGAGCTCTGAATTATTCTCAAATGCCAATTCTTTTCAGAGGTTCTTTCCGTTAGTTTGAGCATAACATTTCATCCATGTTTTGAATTTATCAGCTGCAGGAGAGAAGCAGTACTGGTATCTTCTTTCCTCCAAGAAAAGCTGTGCTTTTGACAGGATTCAAATGACAGGTTGGATGAGAAAAGAAGCCTGTGCCTATGAGGCAGCGTGAAGATTGTGTGATTTTATGCTGTACAGGTAGGGTGAAAATGTCCATGTTCTACAAGGTGGTAGAAAATTGCCTTGAAGGAGTCATCCTAAGAGTGTAACAGCTAACTGATGGGTAACACTAGAAAGACACAGTATGAGGAAGAGAATTGTGAGAAACACTTTAAGTGGCATATCAATTTTACAGTGTTTTCAATTAGAACTGCCTGCTAAGACTGCACATGGAGACCAAGAATCACAAACTTTATAAAAGACCATTTGTTCAGGAGCCACTGACTCCGAAGAAATTGTTTATTAATCTCCGGCACCTCTGGAGAAAGCTTGTAGAAAATGGTACATCCAAGAAAACCAATCATAAATGCACACAGAAACCAGCACAAAAGGATCTGAAATACTGCCTTCTATTCTATTTTATGGACTTACTGTGTCTATGTCTTTTTACACTGCCCTGAAAAAAACCTAGAGAAATTCAGATCTACAGCTGTTTAAATCCACAAATCCTGATTCCACAAAGCTAATGCTGCTTCTATCTTCCAGCCACCATACTAACAAAGATGTCTTGAAGGAAACAAACACATTTTAAAAATGTTTTGTTCTTTCCTCACCCTGTAACACTTTCTTTGCTATTCTTATTTATCCATGGAGTTTTCTGAGCCCTAGCCTCTTTCCTTAGCTACTTGAATCTTTTTTTTTTCCTCCTAGGCAATCATCTCTCATTATTCTCTCATTAACAATGCTGTTTCAAAATAATTTTGTGAATTCACATCTCCTGCACAGTTTCACCATCCACTCAACTCCCATGTAATACAGTAATTTGATTTCAAGGGGAAGAGTAGGCTACCAGTGCTCTTTATCCCTTTTCTTTCCAATGGAATAGATGTACGCATATAGGAAAAGTTTTCCTCTCCATGACCCTTTTCTGAATTTCTGCTAGAAAGGAACTGAAAGCACACTGCAAGTGTTACAATCTAAGTACCTTCAGGCCCAAGTTTTCTTCCCACATAGGTTAGTCCCTAAATAAGACTACATTTTGCAGTACACCATGCGATTGCCTCCAGGTCTTGTACGGCCATTACACGACTTCTGGCCAAGGACACAGACTGGACTTGCAAACCAAAGAGAGCAATGAAAATATTAAAAACTCAATTATGCAAGTTACCACAGAAGCATTTCAAATGTGTTTTGAGACATTTGGTTTTCTCATTACAAATGACAGGTAATTCAAGAAAAATACGTATTTGCGTGATATATATGAGGAAGGCAGGGAGAGGTGGGTACATTTGTTTCAGCAGAGTAGAGTTGTGTTAACCATAGATTTTGCATCTACCCTCAACCTAAAAAAAAAACACCACACAAGTGTGGTTTCAAGCCTGAATTCTAAGGAATAGTCAAGCATGCAACCTGATGAGGAGCAAACAGATGTTCTGAGGGTTCAAAAGGACTTCCAAATACACAGACTGTTTTTCCCCACTCTTTTTGTTTCTACCTAGTAGGTAATTGGCAATGCCCCAAAGACACCAGAATTAGGAATTAGGGTTTAAAAGTCATTTCAAGTGTTGAATCAATTTAATACAAAATATCTTAATAGCAGCAGTACCTTTTCAAGAACACAGATACATAATCAATTCTGTAATCAAACAACAGATGACTGGACATATACATTTGCAAGGAACTAGATAAATTTATGGCTATTAAGATCCAAAATTAATAGTAGACATCATATGCACATGTAACTTCTGCTCTCTTTACAAATAGGTTCCATATGTTCCTACTTTCATTGTTACCTTCAGTTATGCTCTTACTTAGATAGTAACTGCCATTGTTAATAATGTTTTTAAAGCTTCAGACCATTTAAAAAACAAAACAGGCCACAAATCTACCCAAATGTTCCTCTAGAAGAGTAGATAACGTAAGTTTTCCAACCATCACACTAGCAGGTACAGCCTTCCGCTTATTAGGTTTGGGTTTTGGTTTTTTTCCCCACACCTTTTTTCTCCCTTCAGAAAATACAAGCATGTGTCTAAAAAGAGTTACAGATGTACATAAGGTATATTAATTAAAAAAAGTCATCTGAAGGCTGATTTTTTATTTCATTTTAATTCCAGAAGAAAACTCAGTAGAAAATCTAGATGCTTGGAAATTATAGTGCTGAGTGTTGAAGAAAAGCCCTGAGCAGCACAGGTGCTTGAGGATTTCTTTATAACCCCTATCTCAAGTCTGGGCACACGGTTGTTAAAAACCTGATTTCTGACAAATACCAGCCTATACCGAAGAGTCCACCGCATGCAACAAAAAAAAAAATTAATAAATATGCAAAAAAGCAACCCTTACAACATATGCCACCACAATATTACATTCTTTCCTGACACAGCTTCAATGATGCTAGGCAGAGGTTATATAAAAGGTCTACATATAAACAGTTCCTGAGTGAAAAGTATGAGAGGAACTTTTTTGCAAAAAAAGACCAGAGCCAGAATAGTGTGTTTTAAGACGCAGGTTTGACTCTCCTTCAGCAACAATACATATATATTTGCCCTGACCCAGATGAAGCAGAACAGAGGATAAGAATGCAACTTCTTCAATCTGAATCCCAAAAGAAATAAGCAGTTTTAAAAAGTTTTGAAAGAAAGTATACAGACAAATTGATTCATGGGTTTCAGGCTGTGAATTCTAAAGGCTGTAGCTCCCAGAAAGTCCTGAGTAAAGCACAGAAGCCCCCAGAGCAGGGCTGGTTTTCAGACATACGAGAATGGTTGGACAACACCTCACTATTCTGTCAGCCTAGCTTTTTTGGCAGCCACCCCCACAAAGTCTTAAACAAAGCTGAGACAGCTAACTTTGCTAGGCATGGAAAAGGAAAGGAAACCTGTGACAAGAAAGATAGCTTTGTCAGTTATAGCTCCTTTATTAATTTTACAGTGCAGCAGCAACATCAACTGAAATAAACAGTTATTTGTACAGAATACAAAAATAAAACCCTTCATAAAGTTTCAACTGAGCTAGGAATTATGAACTGAGCTTTAGCAGTTAATACAGAACATTCTTTTAAATAATGTGGACAGGTACACTCAGCCAACTGAATATAACATTTTCTCTAATCTGAAGACAAACACACAGAGCAGTTTATTAGTTCAGTGTATCCATACATCACACCTCAGCTAAGATTTGAGAGCAAACTTAACAGTTTTTCAAGTTTTTTCCTTTACCACTGTTCTCTATTGATAGCACAGTGGTTCCACAACCAGACAGTTAATTGAACTTTACAAAAGAATTCATTAGCAGATACAGAGAAGTTTTATACAGACAAGCAGCTTAAGGCACCATGGTTTCCACAACAGCCAAATGAAATTACTGGCAAAAAATCAATTTTATAGCTACAGTGCCACAATGAACAACAATCTATTTCCTAAATATATTCTTTACAATATATTCAGTTGTTTAGTGTAGCATTTCTTCATTCTTTTAAAACAAGTAAAATATAAGATTTTGGCATTATTACAATCTCAAAAATACCTCAAATACTTGCAAAAAAAAAAATTCTCCCTTAATTTCTCCATATTAAAATGTAAAAAAAAAATTTACAGACTTTTTAGAAATACAGTTTCCAACACACTATATAGTAAAAGTCCACAATAGTTACGTTGTTCTCTGTTAAAAGAAAGTATATCTAGCTGCTGATAACTGCGCCCCCCTCCACCTGCTTCTGCATTCTGCCTTTGTTATCAACAGCACTGGTGAACAATTCATTTCATTTAAATGAAATCAAGTTTCACCTGATACCTACAGTGCAAACACAAGCCCTTGATTTGCTCAATACCTCTTCACTAATAATATCCTATGATACTGGTGGGAAGTTAAAACAGTAT
>NW_009909983.1:0-5418 GCF_000696875.1 Nestor notabilis | reverse complement strand
AAAAAGAACACCACCCCCCGACCCCCCCCTGCCACTGAGGCCCAAACAGCTACCTTGTTAAAACTCTCAAACTCCAGACTGAAAAGTAGGATTTGCATAGGATAGGACAAGGAGCAAATTCATAAAACTGCACTATAGAAATAGTGCATTCCAAATTGCGCATGGTAGTTGAGACACATAACTACAGTTGAGACATATCCACAGAGCTATTTCAAATTTCAGAAAGTGTTCCAGCCACGTTACAAGCTTATGTAAAAAGATTATGAATATGACAAGTCACTGCAGCTTACCTAGTCCCACTCACTAAGAGACAGTTTTTTCTAATTTATAGAAAAATAAATTAGAAAAATAAAATTTATAGAAAAATTTATACAAATTTTTCTAATTTATCAGGGGGAAAAAAGAATTGATCTGGAATCATGCATTACATACTTCAAATTACTATCAATTCTGACAATACCCCCACCATTTATGTATCCCTAGATTTCAGAGTATGACCAGCTGCAATTACTTGTAATAAATAACCAATCCCCACTATAGCGTTGCTATATTATTCCATGAATCCCCAAAGGCTTTCTAATCGGTTGGCCAAAACCTTAGCTCTTACCTGCATTTAGTGCAGAGTTGATGAGATTTTTCTGTGCCTTACAATAATGGGAATCTTGAAGTCAGCCATTTTATTGCCAGTGTAGTGAATAACCTCAAGATTCTCCCTGTTTTCTTATGACAAATGCCAGCAGCACATAAAATGTAAAGTTGCATTTCATTACCTCTTTGCTTTAAGGACAAATGAGCAGAAATCTTGTTATACTGTTTCTGCATCTTTGTGCCTGAGCCTTTAAAGTTTATTCATTCATTTCCCGAATTCTGCCACTCATTTCCTGAATTTTGGTGAAACACTTCCTCAGAAGTAAACTACAGGTCATGTGTTGTCCTATGTACAGTCAACTATGAAGAAGTGCATCTCAGATTCCAGTAACTCAATGAGCAACAGTGATTTCCTCCATTTCAAATAAACTTAAAATAAATACCTTCAATTAAATTAACAGTTTCAACCACAACAGCCATGTAGCATATAAAAAATAAGAACTATAGAGAACTAATCCTACTATTGTTATATAATTTGCTTCCTCAACCACAGGAAATTTCTGACTCAATCAATAGCAAAAATTTTCTAACCTACTAGCTGAAATCAAGAGGCAAGAATTAGATAGAACTAATAAGAGGTTGGAATAACATTCTGTATGCTAAAACCAGACATTCTCAAGTGAACTATCTATACCTTGGGGTCAGAAGAGGTAATGATAAACTTTGATCATGTTCCACATGTGCTCAGATCGCTGAACAACTGGTAACTTCAGTATACACAATTTATCTGTGAGGACCTAAAGCAGCCTTCTACTCCTTTTGCACTACTGGGTTAATATGAATTAACACAAGGAAACTGAAATAATCTCCTATGTTTGGTTCCAACCTCAGTTTACCTGAACAGATATATGACAACAAGTACCTATAAAAGCAGTGCAAATATAAAAGCTCCATGACAGGGGAGAAAAAAAAAATTAAAATAAAATGGGAAAAACCCAAACAAAAGAAAAAACCCCAAAACCCAAACCCAAACAAAAGAAAAACCAACAAAAAACCAACCAACCAAAAAAAAAAAAAACCAAACCCCAAACAAAAAACCACCACCAAAAAAAAAAAAACCCCACCCAAAAAAAAAAACCACGAGGGGAAAATAATAATAATTAAAAAAAGCAGTATGACTTTGCTCAATGGTTGTTCACTATTTTGCTTTCTGGCAGATGAAAGAAGTTATCTTCTTTGAGTTTAAGATGCTCTGGTAAATCTAGCTGTCTCTTCGCTTCTTCAATATCTTCCTGAATTGCTGAAATGAGTGCCTCTGGGAAATGTAAGAACAGGCATATTTAAAAGTTGGTCTGAATTCTGAACACACAATAGCAAGTGAAATAACATGTGCCACAGAATACCAGATAACAGTCTCAGACGTAGAATATAATTATTAACATAATGACTGAAAGGCAAAATTCTTTGGTTTTAAAATGTCTTTTTTTTCTTTTAGACATACCAGAGTTGCATTTTTCATCATTGTAAGCACTTCCTCCTCCTTGTTGCAACAGACGTTTCAGCATTTCTGTTTCAATTACTCCTCAGACATGTGACACAACAATATAGTTTTTCAGTGTGAAACACTGGAAGATGTGGAGTATGGTTTGGGTTTTTCTTAATTAAACCAACTTGTACACTTAGCTTACGAAAACATTTTACTGAAATTTCAAAGGTTACCAGATCAAACATCTCATTATAGAAAGACAGAGTGAAGACACAGTACTTGCAAGACAAATCAGAGACTAGTTTGAGGGAGAGCTGCAATACTGACCTAAGGAATCAAAGTTTTTTTCCGGTCGAATATATCCTATTATGACTATACTAAGAATTTCTCCATAAAAGTCTTCTTTGAAGGTGTGGATAATGTGTGTTTCCTAAAGGAAGAGAAGTAAGTCAGCATTTATGATGAACTTTGAGTTTATTTCCCCCCCCAATGTAAAGATGTAGCTACTAGCCCTAATTCAAATTCTTCCCAAGACATACCAGTAAAGGGAACATTAATTTAAGCATATACAGTGAAAGAGGAAAAGGGTAGGACTTCTGCTTGTGTTAGGAAGGAGAATTTACTTTGCATGGAATTTAAGAAAAATTATTCAATTAAGAGTATTCTGATGGGGGGGGGGGAAAGGGAGGGGAAAAAAAAAAAAAAAGAAGACAGACGACATTATTCAGGAGAAATGCTTCAGCACTTCTTGGAGGTAAGATTTCCAGGCAGCAAATCACAAACAGAGCTTAATGTTTCATTAAGATAACTATTAAGATCTTTACTGAAGTAGTTGGCTTAAGGAAAGCGTTTCTAGCTCACGTAGGAACAAATATCTTGCACTCAAAACCACACACATTTCCCTCTCCAATATAGGCCCACACATAGCAGATCCAGCAGAGATCCTGGATGGAAAGCTTTTCAGTACTTGCCCAGAAAAGTTTGCTGCAAAACTTTTTAAGTATACATTTGCGCAAGACAAGCACATTCCAGAGTCTGCTTAAAATCTTAGAAGCACAGATTCATGCCCAAATAGAAGTATTTTAAACCAATAAAATGGAACTCTACAAGACTCAGGAAAAGCACCAGCACCTGACAGCATGCAAAATACAGCTCCATCCTACTATTAAGTACCTTTGAATATTTATTCTGTGTATCAAGCCACAGCACATCTCATGTATGGACTCCATCATTTAAAAGAAGAGTTAATAGAAAATCATTACAAATCAAGATGCCTCAACATCTCGTTTGAAAAGCAGATAGGTTGAAGAGAGCATTAGTATGTTCCAGCTCATGCTAGGGCTCTTGTAATCAGTAAATTCAATGCAGCCACCAAGCTTATGCTTATTAAGCTACCACCACCATAAGCAACCACCATTTCAGAAATACTGTTAGATGTTTATTTTGGAATTATTTAAATAATGATGGAATAGAAAGAAGAAAATTACTTTACCTACAGCTGCATTCTCTCTGGCTACTGAATTTTCTTTTCAGAATACAAACATGCAATACAGATACCATATATATATATAGATACATTTCTAAGAGCAACCAGAATTTCTAGATCTCATTTATGGATCAAATTCTGCTTATCTGATTCAAATTCAACATCTGGTTCATTTATTGTAATAAAAATCCCACACAAAGCAAAATTCTTACCACTGATTTCTTAATATTCTTATAGAAAGGATTCCATCCTATGCTCAAAACCATTTTATGCACATCTCCATTTCCAACACAGGCCCATCCATAGTATATACCAGTAGAGATATCAGATGGAAAGCTTTCAACTACTTGCTCAGAAAAGTTAGCTGCAAAAATTTTAGAAAGTGCAAAGTGTGAGTGACTTTGTGTAAGTCAAGGACATAACAGAATCTTCAAACACTTAAAAGCCAAACTCTGGCTACATACTATTTAGAAGCTTAACCCTGATGATGATGATGAGAATGCTGCAACACGCCATTTTGCAAAAATCAAAACAGCATCATCAAATTCAGTCACTGTGGTAATACCAGACTTATCACATCTGTTCTGCATACGGTATTTTATAGTTACACACATTCTCTTACATGGCAATAATTAATAAACACATAATACACCCACTCAGAATGCATTCTGCTCTTAGGATAGCTATTACAACTTTAATATGGTGAAAGCTGAGGGGGAAAAAAATAAAAAGTTTATTCTGCACAATAAAAACCAGCATCACAGAACTATTTACTTGTAAATAAAAAAATTACTTATGAAATAAAACACATAGAAATAAATGACAGTATGGCTTAGTCACCTATCAATTTTGTACAAGTTGCCTTTCAGAGGCATCTGTGGATTTCTGGGATTTTCTTTGAAAACTACATATCTAAAGTAAAATAAATTCCCTTCTAACCGAACCTAACATTCTTTCAAAACTGCTATCCTAATTCTACTTCCCATGTGAGAAGATCTCTTCATGTAAGACAAGTTGATTTAGAAGACTGTATCATTACTGAGTTTTTATTCAAAGCTCACAAGCAGTAACAACTTCTGCTGCCTCTTTCTTGGTACCAATACACCATTTATACACAATGGAAAGAAAAATGTGAAAATATTGACAGATGTCACAAATCCAGCACCCCGAAATTGGTCTTACAAAGTTTCCTTGCCTGCTACAAGTGGTGCAACATGACTGTTGATTTCAGTGTCTTAAGACAAGCTAAAATTAACTTGAATTACCCATCTATCTGCATTTAGACAAGTGAAACAGAGATTAGCAATCGGAAAACATATTTATTTGTAGGCCAAGTCCACCTGCCTGTTTTTTAACATCTCCATGAACGTTCTTGCCTAAAACTATTCCCAATGCCTACTCCCTTTCTTGCTCTTATCTGAGGATCATGTGAACGGATATTTTCCAAGCTGCCACACTACAGCACCGTGCATGTGATCATTTCTCTACATCCTGTACATCATTACGACGACTATTAGATGATTTAAACGAACAAAAACAAGAATGAAAGAAACCACTTAAAAGGGGGGAGAGGAGAACAGCACAATAGAGGCTACAAGACTCTTAACAATGCAGAAAAAAAGAGTCAGAAAAAAGCTAACACGTATCAAGCCAAGCCTATTCATAGGAAGATCACGCCATGCCAAAGGGGCAGTGGTGCAAGACAGCGGGGCTTCTCCCGAGCTCAGGGACAAGCCGCCGAGCTCCGCACCTCCACCCGGCCGGAGAACCATCCATCACGGCTCGGCTCGGCTCGTTCGACCGGCCCGGGAGGGACAGAGCGACTCCCGCGCCCGACGCAGGCCTCCCTGGCGGGCGC
>NW_009909982.1:445-1322 GCF_000696875.1 Nestor notabilis | reverse complement strand
CACTGGGGGGTCCCACAGCAACGAGCACAGACCCCGCAGCAGAAACTGCCCCATTGCAGCCGGCACCGAGGCCAGCATTGACAGCCCCAGTGCACGAGTGGTTGTGTTGCACAACAGGTTGTGTTGTCCGAACAGCCCCACTGCACCACAGGCTGCACTGCACAAAAGGCCCCGTTGCACGACGGACTGTGTTGCACGAACACCCCGTTGCACAACGGGCTGCAGTGCTTGAAAGGTCCCATCACACGAACAGCCCCATTGCACAACAGGCTGTGTTGCACCAATGTCTCCATTGCACGCCGGGCTGCATTGCACAAACAGCTCTGTCGCACAGTGGGTCTCAACACCCCAGCATGGGGCCCGTGGTGGCACTGACACCACCGGCAGCACGGGGCCAGGGCTGGTCCCTGCACGGGGGACCGGGGGGGTTCCAGCCTCTCTCCCTGTGGGGCTGCAGCTCCCAGATCTCCGGCCTCTGGCTGCAGCCCATCCTGGGAACATCCCCAAACCCGGCATCGCTTCATCCCCCCACCTTGTCTTCATCCCTCCCAGTACAGGGAGGGATCAGGAAGAGGCTGCTTGTCCCATGTCCCTATGGCCACCAGCATTCCCCATCCATAGGGACCTCTTCCCCATTCCCAATAGATGCGCCGCAGCTGGGGAAGGTGTTTTCCTGCCCCTTGGGAGCAGCGGCCGGGCTTCGGTGCCTGGCTGCTCCCAGTGCGCATCCAGCGCCACTGGCTCCCCTCCAGAGCCGGATCATTTTCTCTCCATTCTGCCAAATCTATCGCAGGAAAATGGGCTCCGATTTCCTTTTACTGTTTGGGTGGGGAATAAAACCATACCTGGAGGGGGGGGGGGGATGAGGTGGTGCAAC
>NW_009909982.1:0-367 GCF_000696875.1 Nestor notabilis | reverse complement strand
AAAACTGCTTGGCACCGGGAATGGGGCAGGTGAAGCCACCCCCGATGGGTGACAGTAAATATCTCCTTAACCATCACTCTGTGGTCATGTCACTAACAGCTCCTACCGATGGCAACCCAAATGGGCCTTATTAAATCCTCCCCGTCAGGACATCCAGGAATGGGGCAGGTGAAGCCACCCCCGATGGGTGACAGTAAATATCTCCTTAACCATCACTCTGTGGTCATGTCACTAACAGCTCCTACCGATGGCAACCCAAATGGGCCTTATTAAATCCTCCCCGTCAGGACATCCATAGGGATGTTTCCAGCAGGATTCAGCATCCCAAGGGTTGATTCAAACTGTGAAGGCCCGAGGGGGTCCCTGT
>NW_009909981.1:1779-2707 GCF_000696875.1 Nestor notabilis | reverse complement strand
CCCATTTCATCAACTACAAGGTGGACTTGGACGTGGGAGGTAGGTCTGGGTCTTCCTTTACTGCCTGCCATTATTCTGGTAAACCCCGATGCTCTGGGGCATTGCCTCCTGTCTGTAAAGTCTCTCATAAGTAACATTTGAACTCTGCTTTCTCACTCTCCCAACCTCTTCTTTCACTGCAAGATCATTCCTATGTATAGGACAGATGTTGAGGTGATGGAGTTGAAGCAGTGGGAATTGTCCGGGAGCTCCATGTCCAGGCCAAGGAAAGTATGAAGGTAGCAGCTGAAAAATGTTTGTGTTTCCTTGAGGCCTCCGCCTGGCACAGTGTGTGTTGCCATAGGCACGGCCCCATCTGCAGCCGGGAGCACCCGGCTCTTTGGTGCCCGATGCGGGTCCTGGTGCTCTGGTAACTTCGGGAAGTCCTTTTTGTCCCTCGACTGCCCAGCGTGAACGAGGCAGCGGGACCCTCTGCAGGGCTCAGCTTGTGCCGCTCCGTCCTGCTCCTCTTTTGAGGAAACACCGTGAGCTGCATCCCACGTCTGAGGCTGCGAAGCCGCTGTCGTGAGTCAGTGAATTCCCTTTGCTCCTACTCATCACGGGTTTTGGCTGCAGATCCCTGCGGAATTCTGTGAGCGCAGAGCAGCCCCTCGCTGCCAGCGGGGCTGAGCAGTGAAGTGCTGGCATCTGCCATGGGAGCCTCAAAGGACTCTGCTTCCCCGCAAAGGCCACTGCAGTGGTTGCAGCCCGGGAGGTGCAAGGGCAGTGCTGGTGCCGGGGCACAGAGCCGCGGCGCTTGGTGGTAGTGAAACCAGCTCCTGTAAAACGCAGGGAGAAGAATGTTCTGCATCTGCACAGGACCAGAGGCTGCGGCCACACCAGTGCGAGGGGAAATGCAGCTCCAGTGGCTGTTGCTGGATGTGGGAGC
>NW_009909981.1:658-1428 GCF_000696875.1 Nestor notabilis | reverse complement strand
GGAAACGTGCTAAGATACCGTTCCCGCACGGTGGCGATGCTCAGCCCCGCTCCGCTCCCTGCGCTGCTTCCAGACCCTGAGCCCCGGCTGCTGCAAAATGCTCTCGAGAAGAGCTGCGTGAAAGCCCAGACCCAGCAGCAGGGCTCAGCAAAACTGCAGCACAGCAACGGTGGGGCATCTCCCGAAAGGGCCGCTTGGATCCTCATCCGAGGCTGGCGTGGGACCTGCAGGGAAAAAGGGAAATTATTCCCTGGCCAGAAGTGAGAATGAAAACTGAAGTTCCTAAATTAACGTGATCACGAGAGCTGAGTTGATCCAGTGGCTTCAGCCCCAGCCCGACCCTCCGTCTGTGCCTCAGACTGGTGACATGGACCACGCTCCTGTGCTCCATCCTTGGCTCTGGTGGAGCATCGCTGCGCCTTGCGCGGGGCCACAGTGGGAGCAGCCTTGTGGAAACTGGTGTCTGTGCAGGAGCAGCCTCCTCACGCTGCACTGGGGTGAGCCTGGCCCCTGCTCGCTGCTCTCCTCAGAGGGAAGGGCCATCGTGTGGTCAGGAGTACAGAACAGTTTCCTGACAGTGACCATTTCTGTCTGGGACAGCTTCTGTCCGAGGATCACGTCCTCTGGAGCGGGGATGGGATGGCTGAATGGGACAGATTTGTCCTGTTGGGCATCCTGCAGCCTCTGCTCTTCCTGGTGCAGCAGCTTCAGGCGCTGCCTCTCGCTTGTGGTTGCTCCCAGGGGTTTGGTGAACGTTGCTGGTTCTCACC
>NW_009909981.1:0-631 GCF_000696875.1 Nestor notabilis | reverse complement strand
GGCTGGAGCCAGGCTGGAGCAGCCGTGTCCCTTCCCGCGGGGCTGGGAGGGACAGGGAGTGGTGACAGGGAGAACTGGCATGTGGAGGTGCTGAGCTGCAGGTCCAGGGCTCTCCTGGAGTGCCCTTTCTTTAGGGGAGCAGGGCTGGTCCCAGGGCAGCGGGGTACAGAAGGACTGACTTGGCTGAGTTTCCCCCCATGGCATCGCTGTGCTCCTACAGGAGACGGGATGGGGTGTCTTGGGAGACATAGGTAGAAAGAAATGCCCCTTGGGCAGGCAGAGGATGGGGCTCTGTGGTGTCACCCTGCAGCAGAGAAACCCATCAGCAGCTGGGAAGTGAGTCAGGCACCGGCTCCATGGTGGGTGTCTGGGGTGGGCGGGAAACAGGCTTAACCGGCCGGGACCTGTGATCTCCGCCATGCAAGCTCCAGGCTCCATCCCCACCTCACAAGAGATGCCTTTACGCCCACAGATGGCAAAGGCATTAAGAGCCTGGTCTGCAGGAGAGGGACGTATTCTGGGTGCTGCGGCCGAACCCTGCGCGCGGGCTCTGCACCGGAGAGATGAACCCCAAACTGCCCTACGTGCTATTGCTGGGGGCTGCAGTGACCATCTTCACTCTGTCCTGCAT
>NW_009909980.1:0-26224 GCF_000696875.1 Nestor notabilis | reverse complement strand
AGAAAGGAGTTATTATCTAAGAAACTGGGCAAAATAGAGCAGCTTTTGTGTAAGCAAACATGTTTTCTTACTTTATATAAATTACTATTTTAAACTTCAGGTCTAAAATTAACTTGAGCCACAAATTAGAAATGACTCTTTCAACCAGAGGGATTCATGCAGAGATCAAGATGACAACTATAAGCACTGACATCAAGGAGACAAATGCTCTACGAAACAAATCTAATCTGATATTTCATTATGACCTTCTCAGTACTTACCAGGTATGTGCCACAGTAAAACGCCGCTGTTTTGGTATGTTGCTACTTAAAAGCATCCTGCGTAAAAGCCTTGGAGAGTTTCGAGGAGAAATAACTGGACACAGCCGGGGAGAAGCAGATGAAGATTTCTTAGATGTCCTGGACTTTTCATACTGCAACAGGTTTTCTCTCAGTGTCTTCACAAGATCTTCGTTTAAGCATGGATTTTGGCAACGTGAATTATCCCCTTCAGAAACAGCGAAAGCATCTGGACTTGTTGCCTGAGCCATGCTTCTCGAGTAAGTTGTTATTAAGGTCTAATACAATTGAATATTGGCTTAACTGTTTAAAATATTTTCCTTCTAAATCAGTTCCCAAGAACTGTTCAGAGCTACAACTCTAGTTCAGCCTATTCTGTTTTCAATCTGTGTCACCTGCCCTCAGCATCTCTCTATAGATAATGATCAACAAAGAAAAAAGCAAGCTAACTCCTCTACAGAAACCTGTTAAACATTACCACTCCTTTTACAGCCCTGCTGCCAAAGATCACTTATTAGCTATCATAGCAAGTGAGCATGGGAGGAAGAAACTGCTTTAGCACAGCCTTTGTCAGAGCTGTAAAGCTGCCTGTTAAACTATTGGAACTAATGCGCTGCAGCTGCTTGAGTGACTTCTGCTTATGTACATAGAAAGTGCTGGAGGAGGGCTTAAACATATGATGCGTGCTCATTTCATTTGGTTATTCTTTCCATTTGCTTATTCCTGAATCTTCAGGGGGGGCTGAAACAGAGGGGGACTGTTGAATAACTTCTGTTTTTTCCAGGATCTAAAGTATTTATCTTTGTACCCCCATTTATAAATCAAGATTACAAACTTTACTCTCTTAAGCTAACTAGGAAATGTTATAATTAAATAATGTAAAAGGATTTAGGTTCTGCATTCTCCCCAATGCCCCCTCCCCCCACCCTCGATCAGTTTATCACAACTAGTTTTCAGATGCATTTGGGAAAGACTAATACTTGCTACGTTACATTTTCAGGAAAAAAAACCCAAACATTTAAGATCTGCACAGAAAGTGAAATCAGACTGCAACAACTACTAGTATCTATTTAACGAGATGTTCTTAATTTATTATATTATCATGACCACTGCTTAAACTAAGGAAGTGACTTTTTTTCTATTCACAGCTGGTCTATTTCACAGCAGAAATAAACTATCAAAAGATATTTCCAAAGAGAATTTCCAAAATATAAAAAGGCAAAAGTACTTGCATTTATTTGGTCGATACATACTGCTATTAAATTCACTTTTTAGAATATCTAAGTTTTTCATAGAATTATGCAAGTAAGATATTATTGGAGTTTGCCAACAAAACCTTTGTCAATCAATCCTGAGATTTACTTTTCTCATTTTTAATTAAAATAACTCACTTCATCTAGTCTGAAAGAAAATTTTTATAAACATCTTTGGTTTTTTTCCTAACTCACTGGTAGTGGACAAAGACCTGTAATAACTGGTATTAGGCTAATATTTGTTTAAGCTTGGTACATTCACTTTTATAGTGACAACAGCCACCTTTTCAGTTATACCCATACTTCCTGAGCATTCTACAGGAACCACTCTGCAAGAGATTTCTTTTTAATGTCAGAACACTGGTTACATGTAATTTTCATTGGTGCAATATTTTTTTCCTCTTTTACTTTGTTTTACAATCCATCTTTTGTTTGTGTAAAAGAATTTCCTTTTGAAACACACACAGTGCCCAGGCTTTCAGTGGGGTGAAGGGTGTTTGACCACAATTACATGACCCAGTGTGAAAAAAACAAAACCCTGTTTTCTGTCTTATGGCAAAATCAGAAATCCTGCAAAAGCGCCTTCTGGAGAGTACCTTTGTACTTAGCACTGAAGCCACAATTCCTGATGAGGATTATAAAGAGAACATCATGATGCTGACAGAAGTAGAGCAGAACAGCAACTGAAAGGTCAACTTACATTAAGAATGACATTGCTATCAGGTGTCAACCCCATTATATAGACAAGTTTAACTGTACTGCGTCATATCTGAAATTTGATAACACTGTATTTACAATTTTAACTCAATACTGAACAGCAACACAGGATGCAGAAATCACTGTGCATTATGATCTTGTGTATTTTTCTAAAATTTTATAGATTTAATCACTGTAAAAACTATCAGTGACCATATATAGGATAAACCCCTGATATTATTAGTTTCAAAAGCAAAATTTTAAACTATGTTTTATCGAGAAAGAAACTGAAACTTGAAATGAAGTGTTAATTCACAGACAGCAAAAGAATTGGATTAAATCATAACTAACTTCTAACACAATAACTGCTTCCACTCATTTCAGTTGGACAAGTAATACACACAGCACCGATCCTCAACAAGTAGACAAAATAAAAGCATAATTATGCAAATGATTATTTTATATCTATGATATATCACATCTCTATTAGTCCATTATTCTTTCTTGTTTATTCAAATACACTAGCAATTCCATGAGTCCATTTTTATTTTTTTTTCCCCAAACAATACAGTCTAAGTTCTATTATGCTATGAAATACTGCCATCTGATGTCTATTCCAGAGCATGGTCTTCAGATAGCTGCAGTGGCTTTATAAAACTAGACAAACCGACCTGTCGGAGATCAATGAATCAATGACGTCAATAAGACCATTAACATTTATTGCAGTGGGCCTGGGATCATGCCTTAAGGTGCACTATGTTACAAAGGTAATTATAGAAGAGGAAAGTATTAGTCCACAGAGCAGCAGTTTTATTACCCTTGTTCTTGAAAATATTAGAACTAAGTCAACAAGGACCATTAGCTTGACACCCTGCATTACAGGTATTGAATGGGTTTCCCAGATATTTGAAGAGGTAATAAGAATGTGTATAGAACAGCAGGGTAAGGCCTTTTAACAGGAAAAGTGAACTCAGTCATTATAAAGCAGCACTACTTGCATGAATAGCTAACTAAAGTGGTTTTCCTTATTTGGTGAATGAGTTAAATTTCTGAATGTAGATGTTCCATTCTCCCAGATAACTTGTTTTGACATATGCCTGCCTTTTCTTCCTCCTCAAAAAAAAAAAAAAAACAAAAAACACCCACCACTAAAAGAGATCTTCACATACTCAGAACCACAGAAAATGATTTTGATTACTGTAAACAGTCTCACAATATAAATGATTTAGGAATCTTTCGAGATAATCTATGTAATGCCTAGCATATATATGTACTACAAGAACACTCAAACATGCTTGTGAAGTTAAATGAAAGCCTTTGGACTGATTTTATTATAGACTAGAAACATGAACAGCCTTCACCGTAATAATACACATAGCTACACATGAAAAAAAATAGAGCAAAGTACTTTTCTGTAACCAACAGCCCTACTTGGCTATGTCTTAATAAAGACATACCTAATTTTCCTACAAAGATTGCCACAATTCTTGTTAAAACTGGAAAACATTGTCAGCTACTCCTTTGAAAAACTTCTTCAGGCAAAACTCACAGTATTTTCTTTTTCATGCACATTAAGAAATCATAGAGCAGAATTCTTGGATTTTAACCAAGATCATAAATATTCAAAAGTAAAAAAATTTTTATGATGAGTTTGTTTTCTTGGCTCTTTCCAAGTCCTGCTAGTGAAAGGAGCTCACTGAAAGTGGTCTGTGAAATTCCACCAAAGAAGATACTTACTGTGTCTTTAGAAATAAAAACACAAGAATTGATACATATTACATTTCCAAGAAATAATACTGATAGTGCTTTAAGCTTGTCCATGTTGTATGTCCAAAGGGTATTTGATTCACTTTCTGATTAAGTGTCATATTTTAAGGCACTCACAGATATAATTTTGCAGGTTTTGCATAGGTAAAAGTTATATCAAGATCATACTTAATTCTGCCTGCTATAGATTAAACTAAATCATTACAAGGCTCAGGACAAAAGCAGAGAACTAGAACCTCCTTATAACAGAAATTCAGTATTACAGAAATCTAGAAGTGACAGTAGGTCCTAATTTTTTTTTCCAATGACCACATAAATATAAAAAAAACCTCCAAACCTGAAATTCAAGCATTCAATTCTTATACCTTTCATAAAATTTCTTATGAACTATATTCCTTATGATAAATGTACTTAAATATTACAGGCTTAAAGTGCTCATATTTCTGTTAATCATGAAGACTAGAAAGAGCTACAGCATACAGAAGAGCATAAGCTAACAGGTTCTGCAGGTAATACTTGCACAAGGTTAAACGTGTATTTGAGCTCACATAAAAGAGACTAAACCAGGATTAAAAAGTAATTTCTATATTACAAATTTCTATATTATTCTGAAATCAAGAGTATGATAAAGTTAGTTTAGTATTATAACTATTAATCAATATATAAAATATATTATGCAACTGTGGCTATTTTAAATTACCTTTAACAGAATTTTTCTTATTTAGCATAAATGCAGTCACTCACAAGGAGCAGAAGAACTCTTTCATATAAAAAATGAAGGGAAAAAATTATTAAAATGTCTTACTTGGGACCAAGTAGAGAATTCCAGACACATAAGAATGCAAGCGAAAGAAACCTCTGATGTGTCGTTTCTTTGAAAGCAAGTAGATCAGTATCACAGGATCTTAGAAGATTTCAGGTTGGTAATGACCTCAGGTGATCAAGTCCACTCTCCTGCTCAAAGCAGGACCAGCTGTAAGGTCAGATCATGCTGAGGTACTAGAGCACCTGAGAATGGTGCAGAAGAAGTGGAGAGAAAAGAAGACAAAGTCAGAAGTGGTTGTGAAGAATGGATGCTACACCATGGTTTAAGTTCCTGAAGCAAATAGCAGAATACTAAGCTATGGTGTGACTGAGGAAAATTCTGATTCTAGAAAAGGTTGAAAATAAGAATCTTGTATGATACTTTGATTCTTATTTGGAAAGAGAGGTTAATGCATGAATTGAGGAGCATAGCAGTCAAGGAAGAAAATAAGGATAAAAGAAAAAATTTATAGGTGATAGGAAGTCTTAATAAAATGTTATATACCAGCAAAGTTCACCGTACCATTTTAATACCTGCCGATTTCCACATTTTTGAAAAACTGATTTGATATTTATAGATTTGCTAAGTGCAGAGTAGCGCTTATGAGACTGTTTTCCTATCAGTGGTATGCAGAGCCTCCACAGGGGGACCCCATAGGTACCATCGAGCTGCAATAGGTGACTAAAAATAGGATTGGTTGCACTAATCATAGAAATGGCAGGCATACTCTGGTAATAGAAAAAGACATGGAAAATGCGTGCAATTCTAAGTATACCATGGAAATTGAAGGCTGTTGTGTTTACTCTGCACATTTGAGCTAAGTAAATTTTCAATAATATTTTAATGGAACAATGGTATCTAAAATGACCAAAGAATCAGGCTAACTTTCCAAATACTAGGTAAAGATACATTTAGAAATATTTTTTCAGAAGAACAGAATAAAATAAGAACAGCTTGTGGTACATCCAAAGTTCGGTGTTTACTACCATCAACAAAACACTTGTCATTTAAAATTTTAGAGCTGTTTTTATAATATTGGCTCAGATTCACCCTGCAATTCAATAAAGTATATTGTATTTAGTCAGTCATTCATTTCCTTTATTATACTTTTGGAGTGTTTGGAAATATTGTCACAATTCTAAGAAAATAAAAGTACTGTTCAGTTGCTGATTCTTCTGATCGAACTGCTGGCTTTTTGTTCTCTTTTCTGTGCATGGCAGAAACAACAAAGGTAAGAGAACACTGAGTATATGGTAATAAAAGAAAACAAGTAGATGCAACAGCTGTATTACAATATGGTCAGGGTCCATTCCAAGAAAAAAAAGATTTTCAAACTATGCATATGGACTTCAGCAGTATTTTATGCAAATGTCAGAGAAAACACTTAGTCTTCTATTTTCAGAATAATTTGCTAAGTGGAACACAGACCCATTACAGAACTTTTATAAAGCTCCAAACTTTTTAAACAGAGCAGTACTTTGTACTTCTGAAGAATTAATTGAAAATGAGATTCTCTGAAATCTTTGAAGTTTCTACAGTTCTTTCTACAATCTGTGCTGATACAGAGAATGAATTGAAGATATTTTCAGAATACAGTTTGTTTCTGGAATAAAACACTATCAAATGATGGCTGTTGGGAGCCATCTAGTTTTCCCATAAGTAATACAGTAAATGGTCTGTCAAAAGATGTCCAGCTTAAAAACACACATTACCATACTGCACATAGGAAAACAAATCAAGTGGGGCAATCGGTCATCCCAAGAGCAGTCTACTTATCGTTTGGTTATAAATGAAATCAATATGTCAACACTACGTAGGATAGCCTGGAGATTTCCTTCTAATAAGATTAGATGTTCCTTAACTTAAAGGATTAAAAGAGCCTGCTTCCATTAGAAAGGACTGCCAACACAATTCCATTTAACTACACAAGAAAACCTAGCAACATTTGAAAATAAAATGTCTTTCCCAACTCTTGATAGAAAGACATCAGCCGGTGTGGTAGATGTTAGGATATCTAACAGATACTTCCTAAATATAAAAGCAGCATTTCTTTAAAAAGATTATATTTGATACACCGAGAAACTTGTGATCCCCACACATACACATTAACACAGGCAATGGCCTCACACAACTAGTAAGAATAAGCAGAGTATCAATAACTGTAATTTCTAAACAATTGCGTAAGAAAAGATTTCCTGCAGTAAGATTAAGGGAAATGAATGTACTTCTACACCATTACATCAAAGAATAGACAAGAGCATTAGGCAGCATTACTGCAAATGCAATGCATAAAGGTATCTGTTAACTATTAGATAATTGCAATTGAAGGACATGGCCTACATGAGAAGAAAACAATCATAAGCAT
Source organism: Nestor notabilis (assembly GCF_000696875.1). Taxonomy (NCBI): domain Eukaryota; kingdom Metazoa; phylum Chordata; class Aves; order Psittaciformes; family Psittacidae; genus Nestor; species Nestor notabilis. The sequence goes on along the minus strand of NW_009909980.1, from coordinate 19,060 downwards.
AAATTGATCTGCAGAGAAGTCTGAAGAGAAGGGAAAGGAGACGGAAGTGGAGAGGACAGAGCACAGAACAAATCAAGCTGGGCCCCACCTCCCTCACCTCTACTTCATATGTATATAGGCTAGATTAAAATGTATAACGGCTGGGCAAGTTCCTGATGTAATCTCACATTTCTTGGGGCTAGACCTGTGACAGATACTGTTAGAGCTTTCAGAAAATCATTAGTTTAATGATGAAAGCATAATTTTTCCTGTTCACGTCAGTGAATGCATGATGGCCTTGTATAAATACAAGGATTATAAAGTATGACAAGTACTGGTTAAAAAGTATATAGACATGCTGGTTTCCCAAACTTCAGAGTTTATTTTTGAAGCTAGTAGTAGCTCTTACCAAACTGGACTTAACCCAGCCTCTCCAAGCATGGTGGTTAAGCCAGAGTATAATGTACAAATAAACAAGTACATTTCTGAGAGGTCAGGCACATACACAGAAAGTTTACTTAATAAGGAATATGGACCATCTGTTTTATTTCAAGTAATCTTATTTTGACCATGCATCAAAAACTGAGAGGAATTCAAAGAAATGTTTATAAAATTGAGAGAGGTTAGGGGGAAAAAAAAAAAAGTCTAAAAGTCTGCAGTCTACATAAATAATTCATTGTCTGGGGATGAGCAAAAATACTTGATGGCAAAAAGTAAGTGCATTATAAGAGAAATCATAGCTTCTGAAAAAGCTTTAATAACACAGAATGCTTCACAGTGTGAAGATTTCTGCTTAGACTGTTGAACTTACAATTGGTTCAATTCAAGCTTGTTGTTGTGAACTGGATTTTAGAACTTTCAAGTTACTATAATTTTTGGTAGGTAATGACAATGTGCCTTTTAAGAAACCCATTAATATAGTTCACCTAGAGTCACCTTATCTTTTCTATAGGTGTTAAAGTGGTCACTTGTATTTGTAAGAACCGGAATTTCAACACAGAGTATATGTTTCTACAATGTTATTAAGAATTGATAGAGGGTATTCCCAGTCATGATAGGCTCTCTGAACACGTTGTGGGGAAAAAAGTTTCTTTCCTGCGTGGAAAAACTTGGTAACGCAATAAATTCCTCTGTTACAGAGTTCCCCAGAAAATATGATTTTCATACATTTTTCTGGAATCAACAGTAAGTATTTGTGTATTTTCCAGTCCTCTAGTGCATCTCTCTCCATCTTAAGAAGTAGGACTTAAATTACTTCAGGCAACCTTTTGTGGATATAAATGGAAATTTAATTCTACCCTGCAGAATTCTACCCTGCAGTCTCAAACACTGTTATTTTCTTCTGAATGTACAGAAAAATCCAACAAAACAACAACTTTTAAATTTCCTTTTGGTTGCATGTGGCTTATAAACTTTTAATATAATATGAGATCTGTTTTTGTATAAGCAATTTTATTCATCTTAATATTTGTGCAAAGCTTTGGAGAAGTTTTTCTTTAACTTTTGCAAGGAAGAATATAGGAACCAGAAAGCAGAGTGCAATGCACAGTAGAAAAAGGTAACATATAGCTAACGACTTAAAAGAATATGATAGTAAAGGTAATTTTTTTAGTGCATCTAACTTGAGACAAGAGGGACATGGACCTGTTGGAGTGAGTCCAGAGGAGGCCACAAAGATGCTGCAAGGGCTTAAGCACCTCTCCTATAAAGACAGGCTGAGAGAGTTAGGCTTGTTCAACCTAGAGAAGAAAAGGCTGAGGGGAGACCTTAGAGCAGCTTCCAGTACTCAAAGAGGGCTCACAAGAAATCTGGAGTGGGACTTCTTACAAGAGCAGGAAGTGGCAGGACAAGGGGGAATGGTCTTAAATTGAAAGAGGGGAGATTTAGCTTAGATATTAGGAAAAAATTCTTCACAATGAGGGTGGTGAGGCACTTACACAGGTTGCCCAGGGAAGCTGTGGCTGCCCCATCGCAATGAAGTGTTCGAGGCCAGTTTGGATGGGGCTTTGAGCAGCCTGGTCTAGTAGATGTCCCTGTCCATGGCAGGGGGTTAGAACTAGATGATGGTTTAAGGTCCCTTCCAACCCAGACCATTCTGTGATTCTATGATCATCTTATAGCTGAATTTTAAACTATCCTTTATGTGCTTAGGTAGGATATTCTGGTTTTAGCATTAACAAAGAACACATATAGAAGCTCATTAAAAGTAATATTTACCAGCAAGTGGAAAAGGAACTAAGGACTCAGAGGGATTTTTATGTATATTAATGTTAAACATGAAATCCATTAACTGAAAGAGATAATCCAAAGGCCAGACCATGAGTCACCTTAGTATTATTTTAGTTTTCTCATTCTGCTCTTTGTTGCTCATTTTCACAATGTTTGTTTTTCTTACTAGATTTGAAATAATGAGATATCATCCTAAGATTAATATCTAGGAGGGGAAAAAAAAAGAAACAAAAAAACCTGTCACTGGAAAATAGAGAAATTCTTCCTGAGGTTATATTATTTTCATTGATTGAGATAACCCAGCATAAGAAGTGATAATTCAATTTTCTGTAGCAGGAAGATTTTCCTTTCCATGTTTTATTATCCATGTTGCTTGCAAAGAAAACACTTTACAAATGGTAGGTACTTAAAGCTCGCAGGGTCCTGAGCACGCTAATGGGCCCTGGGACCATTTTGTGCCAGAGCCCCATATAAGTGTGCACAGATTTGTTGTGGCTGTGTCCAGCCCTGCTTTCTGCTGTCTCTCTTGGCTCCATTTCTGTTATGGGTAACTGTCTTCAGCCTCATGTCCTTCTCCTCTGGTCCAGACTCCCTGGACTTGACCTGTTCTTGGCCTCATCTGGGGCTGCTGCCTGCTTGGGAGCTGCACCCTACCTGTGCCAGGGAAATCTTCTGCTCCCAGCAGCTCCGCTCACTGCCCCCTGATGCAGCCATAGCACTAACTGTATATAACCAAGTGAAGTGCATCATTATAGTGTATAGTCAAAATACAATACTCAAATGGCACATCTTACTAGAACAATCAGTCAAAAAGCAATGCATTAATATACTACAAGTTCATTCATTCTGTGACTTTTGAGGGTACAAAATTTAAATGATACTATTCGCAGAATGCAGATATGTAAAAAAGTAAGCAAAAAAAAACAATCCATGCTTAATTTACCTAACATAATTATGCAGTATATCTTTCTGCTATAAAAATTATTTTAGGAAGAATCAGACAATGCTGTAGTACTGTCAAAAAAAAAAAATTTCTACTAGCCAAAAATGTTTTTGAAAGATACATTCTTGATATTGAGGTCACCAGGCCTGACATATTCATGTTAGAAAGGTGCCTACAGACAGTGTGGTAGTTGCGTTTGGGGATTCTTGCTGCTTGCCCCAATAAAGAACCAAAGCAGTGGAATACTACAGTGGAAGAAGGTGTCTGAGGACTGCCCATTTTCTTTTTAGGATGGTTAGGTTACCTTTAAAGATCTTAATGTGCCTCTGAAATAATGTGTAGAATGCATAATCTTATCCACATATAAGCTTAAAAGTCTTCTGCTATCAAAGACTAGGACTGGGTACCTCTTTAGGGAAGTATGACATTAAAACTGCTTCTCAAGAAAGGCGCATAACTGCAGGGCTGCATATAGGATACTGGTTGCATAATGAATTATTGTCATAGAAATGAGCTCCCCCTCTGACAACCAAGAGTCCTGTAGATGTTTGGTGGAGTGAAAATAATAGAGTTAGATTTTTCTTATACCTGATTAAAAATGCTGTTGTAGAAATGAAGAGTATCACAAAAAGTGTAATTATTTGACCAAAGTATCAAGGCACTTACATTCCTTTGTGAACACTAAGGCTCCAGCCTGTCTGTTCCTTTAGTGGTGGTAGTTTGCATTAGTGAAGAAGAAATCCACATGTTCTATGTAGACCTTTCAATTATTTTTTTTTTTTTAATATGGTCATACGAGAAGTTCTTTTTTGCAAATAAGACTGGCAGGATCCAAGACAGCACACCTAATAACGTCACCACAACCAGCGATAGAAGATGTCCAGAACAGATGCGATGAACATAAAAGAGTGCTAAATACCAAGACAATAACTACCTTACTGGATCAGACCAGGGGTCTATTTACTTGAGAACGCTTTCTCTGACAGCTGCTAGGAGTTAATATTAATTCAAGAGTAGGAGACAAGAAGCATGCAAAGACACTTCAATACAATAACCTATTCCATAATTTGCAGTGTTTGGGATATCTCAATCTGCATATTGTCTTTTTACCTAACAGAAAAAAAGAAAAGGATTTTTCTTCCATTTTTCTTCCATGTGTTTGCGCAGTCATTTCTTGAACTGTCTAAACTTTAAGCATCACATTCCATAAAAGGACTTCCACAATTTGATTAAAATTTTTGTAGAAAGCAATGCATTTTGGTTCATTTGGGAGATGAAGACAGGAGAAGGAATACACAACCATATTGGATTCAAGTCTGTGGATCTACTGGCCTCATTTGAAGGTTTTTAATAAGGGCAATTCTAAATTGTTTGAAGGAAGGAAAGATAAAGGAAAATACTTGCTCTTCCTCAAGCACTGAGCTGAAGTGTGGTGGTACTGTTCAGTGCTGGGATGCTGAGTATACCAAAATGACAGCATTCTGTTGTAAAACGCCATCCAACTAAGTGGTCTCAAAAGTGGCTTATTAAAGAGCTTTGCATACGTACCATCGTGGGTAAGATGTTGCAGAAGATATGTTTCTGATTCCCTGAGGAGCTTTCTCTTGTAATCTTGCTTTTGATCACATTTTAATGGGCACAGAGAAAGATCAGAAGGGATTACAGAGATGATAGAGGTGAAGAAAAGCAAAGGTCTGAGGTGCTTTCTTCTTCCAGTCCCAAATAACCTCTGCACAGGTGAATATTGCAACTCTTAAACAGACACGGTTGTGAATGTTTTTCATTAATCCCATTTTGCAGCAACTATGAGATACTCATGAAAAATGGTCCAGAAACACCTCTAAATCTCCTGTCTTTAGAAAAAGACACAGAGGGGGCATGTTGTGCTCTAAGAAGGCACATGGCACCAAAGGTAATGCTTGAAGTGTTTGGTTTTCCTTTTCCCCTCCTCAACTGCAAGAATCCATATCTCATTTTCCAAACAAGCTATCCTGACAGCCTAAAAATCAGGCAGTCTTATAGCCTATGTGGAAAGTGCAGAAACAGGAAAACAGTCTCTGTGTTCCGCAGATGTGTCCAAGATCCTTCAATTATCACATAAGCTGCCCTTACAGGAAGATGAACACCTAATAAAATGCTACAATGAAAAATTATCTGACAGCATGGTACATATGCTCCATAGTGTAAATGGGCTTTCAGATAAACACTCAAAGGAAAAAAAATAAAGGTACAAAGGATAAAGAGTACAGAGAAAAGGGCACATGAAGAATGGTATGCAGAGGAAGTAGAAGGAAAACCTGGAGATCTAAGAAATAGCAAAAAGACAAAGAACAGCTCTGAAAAGATAGTTCTGCCAATTTTACTAAAGAAACACCCAGTTGTCTGGAAACTTTTTATCTCAGGGGAAACCAAAACTGTGGTGGGATATTAGTGTTATTGTCTATAGAATGTGAGTGTCATTATGCTGATAGAGAGCTTTACAACTTCAACACTGTAAATTGAGAAGCCTGCGGAACCATATGTCCAGGGCAGAAAACCCTGTGTGTTTGTGCTTAGCATACGATTTTCAGATTATTATGATGATGCAGCAATCCCACCCATCCACACAGCCAGAACTCTTATCCAGAAAACCATTATCTCCCATCCTTTCTCCTGGCCTTGAGAAATGCAGTTCAGAACACTGCTGACAGTAATTTCCCCAGTCAAACATTCTGATATGACACTCCACTCAATTTTATCTGTTTTTTCCTCTTTTTTTGCTAACATAGACTGACTGCCTTCAATTCTGGAACACTTCTCTGACTATTCCACCCTTCCTCTTTTCTTTCATCTTGCTGACATGTCAAATTACACTTAAGATACCCATTTCCCTCATGCCCCTGTCATTCCTAAATGCCTTCAAGCTGTCTTCAGGATAGTCTTTCACTCAAGAGAAGCCGCCTATAAACATCTGAAAATTTTATTTCATTATCTACCTTTAAATTCCTCATTGCAGTGACTTTAGAAAACTGACAAACTAGACTACTGAAAACTATTTACAATAGTCCTCTACTCACTTTTAAATCTCTATATTGATCTGTTGCTATATGGTGCTTTAAACTGTAAGATATATTTAGCGAGGAACATTGGCTTTGAGATATTCTCGTGGGGATATTTAATTACGTATTGCTTGGAATTTGGGACAACATAAACAATAAAAAAAAAAGTCAGTTAACAAGGAGCGCTTGAAAACCCAAGTCTATGATTCTCATCCAACAACAGAAGATATATAAGTGCTAAACATACATATGAATATCAGTTACCATCTGTTGTAAGTGAAATCGATGCTAGCTACCTAGTTTATAGTAAGAAAATGCTCAGAATTTATCAAACATGATGCCTGTAAAGATTGTGGGAAATACAAGTAGAAATTCTCCCTCTAGTGGACTCGAAGGAGAAGTACAACCTCACAGTAAAACGAAGCAAAGAGTAACAAAAAGGTTTTTTGGGGGGTTTTTTGGGTTTTGGTTTTTTGGGGGTTTTTTTTGTTGTTGTTGTTATTTTGGTTTTTTGGGTTTTTTTTCTTTACAATTAGTTACTAACGAACGATTTTCCTTAATTATTTAAAATCTAACCTACTGCAGTAGCTCTGAGCCACAGCCAAGAACTACAGCCTCACTGGGGCAGATTCTGTACAATTACAGAATAAAAAGCTTCAAGGAACACCTTAGAATTTAAACGAATTAATAGTGAAAAGAGAAGTAAGGCAAAGGGAAATAAAGAATATAAGGAAACAGCAATTTTCACATATAAGGTAGCAAGTCCTATCAGTGGAAACTTTTCAAGATTTTGAATACAAGTTCAAAGTTTTAAGGAGGATTTCAAGAACAATTAAATTTATCTGTAGATATTCTAAAGATAGATTCTGCCAAACCTGAGTGGTGGAGACAAAAGAAAATATAAATACTTGTTAAAAATCTAAAAGGATGGTATTAAAGGCTCATCTATGGACTGACGAATGCCAGGTGCTCATTTTTTTGCAATAAACACCGTTGGTAAGCTGGACAGAAGTAATGATGAAGTTTGGAGGGGAAGACAAGCAGATGTAATAGAGAGAGTTAGAGGCCTGGTGCAAGAAAACCAAGTAGACATAAAGGAAACTGCTCTATTGTTTTCATGCTTTGCCTAAATGGATGTAAAAAAATGGTTTTACGATTTCCAAGACCAGAATTACAAAGGCTAACACAGCATGGTAAGATTTACTTTAAAATCTCATCACCATTATAGGAAAACTTTGAGAAAGTTTTGAGATTTTTGTTCAGCTTGCAGGATTTTATATTTAATTTTCTGGAAAGCAAATTGTTAAATTGGTTACTGAGACCTCCAGTTGGTTGTGCTTTTTGGTCAGCCCCAGTGTCTTTCTCTCCTTTCCTGTCTGCTCACACACATAATTACAAAGCCCATTCCCTCTCTCTTCAGCCCTCTGTTCATAATTTTGGGTTAATTTCAGCCCCTTCTCTATTCAGTTTTCCATGCTGCAGCTGCCATTTCCCTTGTTATTTTTTGCCTTCTGAGCATAGCTAGAAATTATAACCTACAGTCCAGACGAACGGAGGCACAGCTGCAAGTCCTACAGTCTGGAACAAGAGAGAGGCTGGACTTGATTAAAAACGTGACCCAGGGTTTGAAGCGGAGGAAACAAAGCAAAAATTATAAGTGCCAGGTTTAGTCTCATACATCTCAAAAAGTGGCAGGTAAATGAACCCTGTGTTTACTGAATAAAATGAAATCCTAGAAAAGAGTACAATTACACACAGAATTGCAAGGTAATCCTAAATTATAGGAAAGTGCAGAACCTTAATTAAATGCTGTTAATTCCAGTACATCTCTAACGTGAGCAGTGATGCTTTATCATACTTGAACCATATCTGCTTGCAGTCACTGGTCAGTAAAAAATGTTTAGTCAGTACAAAGGGGCAAAATCTGGATGTTTCAGAGTTAAACATATTGTACCCTGTCATACTGCCTCTACTGGGAAGCATGGAACGTGTTCAGCCCTCAGTTCTTTTCCTTACAGGAGGTTAATCAGTTCATAGAACTTAGTTTTTTTTCAACTGATGAAACTGAAAACACTGTAGGTAGGTATAATTTCTTGTACACTGTAGCAAAGTGACTGGAGAATGGACGAGATGACAGATCAGCTATGGGAGAGGAAAAGTGGCAGGCACTAGGCTGAAACTGAGAAATCTACTTCTACATGAGCTCCTGTACACAGTATATAGCAAACATGGCAGCTGCAGAGGCAAGACAATCAGGTATGTGTGGCAAACGGGATGCCAGAGTGGGATTAAAACTATGGTACCCGAAAACTCTCTAACACTCCTTAACATCTTGTTGGCCTTTTTCTCATCTTGCTTTGCACTGGCTTTTGCAAGCAGGTAGTCTCTTGTACTCTGTCTCCATTATAATACAGTTTGAACATTCTTCATTACTGAAATGAGTGGTAGTTTTTTCCCAATAATAAATTTCTTTGTTTGTTCAGACACATTCAGTCCTGATCACTCACGGATCTGACTTTCTATTTTTCCTCTGTACCTCCAGTCTAAATCTGAGTTTTCTGCATCTGGAATAGAGACCCAGAGTTGTGACAACACCAGGCTGGGGGCAGTTGATAGCAAGGCTGCTATTCAGAACATAAAAAGGCTGGAAAAATAGGTGGAGAGGAATGTCAGAGAGTTCCACAAAGGTACATGCAAAATATTGTAGCTGGGATGAAATAATTCCATGCAATGCTACAGGCATTTTTCTGTCTATTCAGAAGACAGCTTTCCAGAAAAAGACCAGGGGTTCCTGATGGACAAGCAGCTAGTAAGTTTCAGCAGTGTGCCCTTGCAGCACAAGATGAAGCCAAAAAAAAAGCCTATTTGTTCACCTTTAAGAGGAGAAGACTAAGCAGAGATCTTACTGATGTCTGCAGCTAGCTAGTAGGAATGTGTGGAGGAGATGGAGTGAGACTCTTATCAGAGTTGCACAGACAAAATACAAGTGGCAGGCGATACAAATTGGAAAGTGTTAAATTGTGACTGGATGTGCATGAAAAAATTCCCATGAGGATGTTGAACGTTGGAATTGGTTCCCCAGGGAGGCTGTAGAAACTCCATCCATGGAGGGATTTAAAATCCAATTGGACATCCCCTGAGCAACTTGCTGTAGCAGGAAGCTGGACTACAAGGTCTCAGAAAGTCTCTCCCAACCTATGTGACTCTGAGTCTGTATGCTTTTTCAAATTCAGGTTTTCATAATTAGGTAAAGCCCATGATACTACACTGCAAATTTATAAGAAATTCAGAATGTAAACACATAAATGCAAGAGAGAGAGGCAAACCATTCTACAAGATTATGTATAAGGAAAGGGGTAGGCTAAATACTTTGAGTTTTTTATTTGAGATCTGGGCATAATTTAACAAACCTATTGGGGATTAAGTTCACAGATAAACAACTTAGTTCTTCATGTAATAAATAGTTGAACTATGGAACTGCTTCTGAACAGTTGCTGTAGATAACAGAAGTTTCTATGAGCTGAAGGGCACACAAAGCAATTTCAAATCTAGTTCATGTTGTTAACTCAATAGGACCCATTCCTACTCAGAAAGGAACACAGCTGAAAATGACTGGGAGATATGAAAGTCTTCAGTAGGCTTATCATATATGCTTTTGCTGTTCTTAAACTTTTTCTTAAGGACTTGCTTATGGAGAACAACACAGTCAGAAACAAAATACTGTCCTTGATGAACCATTGGCCACTCCCCAAACAACTGTTCTGGAGGAGAGAGAGAGAGAAAACAGCGCTCAGACAATTAAGTTAAAGACATGAGAACAAGCATGAGGGGAAAGCTAGCCGGAAAGAATTTCTAAAATGGAAAACTGTGCATGGATTTGAAGATGAGCAATTTGGGTGTTAGTTTCATGTGAAGTGGAAAAAAGAGAGTGAGCAATTGCATTCCACAATATGTTTAGGAACAAAAGAAAAACCCTCAGTTGAACAATAGGAATGGACTTAACAACAGTGTTCTGCATATTACAGCAGAGGGAAAAATGGGCAGACAGAAAGAAAACAGACCTCAATAGAAGACATCAGAATAAGCGTAGATTTTGATTCTGGCCTCAGAAAGTGAGATTAATGAAAATGAATTTAGAAAAATGCTTTAAAGAAAGTGGAGAATTTTGAGAGTGCAGTTTTGACAAAAAATTTGATCACAATATTGCAAGCCTGAAAGACTAGATATGCTGAAGTGCCAGGAAAGTAGCAGAGAGTAAAAGGAAGATAAGTATATACGGATTTTTCTGAAAACCACTATGAATTGATGAAAACTATAGTTACTGCCCCCCAATACCCATTACTGCAAATCCCATTTATTACCAAGTTGCTGGTTTTCACTTATCTTCAATTCTGAATGGACTGAGAGTAGGTTTTAAAGGGAAATCTATACCTGAATATATAAGATAAATATATATGATATGAAGTTCTCTCAAGGGAGAAAACACTGCTATCTCTGCTTGCATAAACATGTTGAGATAAAAAATAACAATAATGCAATCATTCTTGAGGAAACACAGAGGCTTTTAGAAACTTCTAATGACAATGTTATATTGTTTTCAAAACACTACTTGAAGCTAAAGCTTTTTAAAAATCCACTTTCCCCTCCCATAACTACCATCCAAGAGATCACTGCTCAGCAGGAGAGAAGTCTGACCTTTGGAACGTTTATAAAGGACTGCATTAAAAACACAGCAATATAATTTTAAAGTCTCTTGAATGCATTTCCTACAACATTGCTTCAGATTCTTATGTACTTCCTATCTTCAACTGTAGGAAGTGTATGGTAACCCAAATCCCATTATCCTGTCATAAAGGGACAGGATATTCAGCTAGTTTTGGCTCAGGCTAAAATGAAGAAAATTTCGTTTCCGGCTTCTATTAATGTGGTACATAATACAGTAAAAATTTTTCCTCAAATTTGTGCAGACATAAAGAAATTATCTTTATAGTACTAGAACATGTCTTAAGAAAGATGTCCTTTTATTAGCATATAATACCAATGAAAGAAACTTTAAAGTTCTCACTAATTAAAAAAAAAAAAAAAAGGCAACAAATTGCTATCATTAAAACATGTATGAAACTGATCCAGGGAAGTCCCTCTCCATATTTTTGACAGTGTAATTTCTGTAGATTCTTCATCACTAATTAGGTAAGTAACCTACACCTAATGCATCTTTTTTCTTTATCAGCACCAGGAAACAAAATTAGAATCTTGTTTCAGACACTAGTGTAGGAACATGGCTATCTAACACTCTCCACTGCAGTTAAATTTCATTTTTTAAAGGTTTGTTTTTACTGTAAAAAGAAACTTATTCAAATACAAATTTCCACACCAAAAAATAAAATCCTGAAGCCTGAATGATGTCCCACAGATTGAAGTAGAGATGAAAAACAATAATGGAGCCAAACTGCAGCCAAAATATGCAACCTATAGAACTGACAGTGTTCAGCTATAGTGCTGAACATGAAAATAATTTTGAGAACATTTCTTTAGTTAGGTCACAGAGTCCTGTAAGCTGCCTTTCATTTTTCCTGAAACTCTACAGATTGTAACCACATACTAGCATGCTTCATCTTCACATATAATCCTGTGCTGTATTAATGAAGAAAGAAAAAGAAAAAAAACAAGAGAGATCTTGGCTAATGCACTTCCCCCTTCATACCTGCTCTAGCTTAATAAAAAAACCCCATACATTTACTACTGTGTAACAGTAGAGGGGGCTCTTTTCCTTGAAAAAAGATAGCTTTTACGCATTTACAGTTGAATGCAATGTCTTTACTGTAACTAGCTAAATAGAAAATGTGAAAAAACAACTGCAAGTGTATTACAGAAGAAAGTTTACTTGAAAAAAATAATTTTAATAAATAGTTTTATGTCCTAACCTAAACCCATCCTAATTTTAAATAAATTGTTTATATTTTATAAAAACAGGTGAAGAAAGACAGAAGAATAAAAAGGAGGAAAGGCTATTATAGCACACAGCTACCACTATACACCCAGGATAAGAGATTCCCATCCAGTGAAGTGCATAGAAATAAAAGTTGTATGGTGGTTATGGTTGTGGCCTGAGAAAGCTACATGTGGGCGCTGTGCTTTAAGGAGATCGGAGCTTCATCAGGACAGGCATTTGCATTTAATGGCAGTACAAAGACTAATGCATGATTTAGAAGACAATGGAATATGCTAGCACAGGGTAAGGTTGTTTTGATGGGTGAGTTTTATTTCTACTTCCTAAAGCTAACTTTAAAACAACAACAAAAATAAAAGGGCACAGCACCAACTGCAGCTCTGAGTTATATTTCAGAATGCATTTTGAAACAGACTCAAATTCCTTCTCACCACTATTTTTTCTGAAGATAAGAGCACCAAGGAATTACAATATTTATTTGTTTCTTAAGCAATCAAATGCAACTTAAAAAATATCTAACACTTTTATTTAGAGGTATTACAGACCTCTGCCAAAGCTTAGCAAAATCACAGGAAGTGATTCATAATTGATTCATTGATTTTGGTCATGTTCTTCATTGCTTCAGGAACTTTCAAAGTAAATAAAAACACAACTTCACATTTTTAAATGAGTTCAGTGGCACTGTAATGGTTAAATCAGGTGACCATCTGATGCCACAGAGGACTCATAGAAATCTTTCTTTCCAGTTCTTTCCACTGAAAATGTAATTACCATTCCACAAACAAAACGAAACACTGTAATTTCTCATTTTTCTTTTTCTTTTTTTCCTCCTTCAATTAGTCATACTGAAGGACTTGTCCTTTTATTTCTCTGTCAAGATAAGTATTGGCTGAGGTATGATTTAAATACTAAAATGGGAAAAAAGTAGTTTCTCTGTTTGGGCTTTAAGATTTCCAAGCTTTAATCTTAGTATTAAAAAAAAAAAAATTAGGTATTTTATTTTTAAATGCACATAGTCACCTTAAGAGTAACATCTGCCCATTTTTGCTGAGTTAGTCAAGTTCCTTTGTCATTAAAATTTTTAAAAAGAATTACAACAGTACATACTAGGGGGCAGGGGGAGAGGGGTAAGATTCAAAGATTCTCACAAAGAATGTTGAATAATGTTGAAGTTATTTCATAAAAGTGCCTTGAAGGCTCCAGTGAAACATCAAGAACAGGTAACAATAGTGGTGAGGTATATTAAAAATACACCAGAAAAGAGTTTTGATATAATATTAATAACTTTTTATCTTAGGATATCAGTAAGCTTATCACACTAGTGATTACTATGACTTCCAAAAGATCAAAATTAAAAGACAGGTTTTGTACATATAAAAAACTATTTTACCTCACAATGCATTCAACAAAAATATTCTTTCATATCTGTTTGTTCTGCTGAAACTCATAACTGTTCAATCTATGAAGTTTAAACATCGTTTCTCTTCAATCCTCACACTGGAGTAGTGTTCCACACAGCAACAGTTACAATGCTGCATTTCCAAACCAGCCTCAGCAGTTAATTTTCAAAACTGAAACCAAATAAATTACACAGATATTTGTGATTTAAGCACAATGCTATAGAGACTGATCAATCAATTATCCACACAGTTAAAACTATACAAACTACAAAATTAATTTTACAAAGCCCCATAGGCAAATATATATACATGCGTATACAAAGTGGTTAGGAAGTTAAAAGGAGGCATGAAATATATTTGTTCACACCGGCTCAAGTTCTCAGAACATGAAATAACAACAAGATCTTATGAAAGCAATTAGTTTTTATATGGGCATCTATTAGATGCTTCTTACAGAACATAATAAACATTTTTACAGAAACAAACAAAAAACAATATTAAAAACCCAAGAAACCTAATTGCTTTGGAAGTTAAAAATACATTTGTTTTCTGTAGCCTTGCCACAAGGGCTAAAAAATGAATTGAAGAAATAAAAAGTAGGAGATATTCAACAGCAAAATGCCAGAATGATTGTATTAAGATAATAATAAAAAAAATAGGGAACTAAACTATTTTATAAGTTATTGAAGTCAACTGTTGAGCAGAATATTATCTGTTATAGATAGTCAGACAGAACATTTCAAAGTTTCAGCATTGCAGGAACCTCAATTCTTCTGTGCTGTGATCAGGTCCGGACAAAATTCTTCCCTAGAACCAAGTACTGGCAAAGCAGAAAAAATTACACAAAAGTCAGATGCTCAGAATGCTACTCTGCTAGAGATTAAGCTGATCATAGTCTGAAATTTTGTCTCCTCACTCCTCAAGCTATGCATTTTTCCTTTTTCATTTGAATCAGCCCTATCACTTGTGTGGTACATCCCGTGAGAAAGATTAGTCAGCTGAAATTATTCCCACAAAAACTTCCATAGAATCCCAGTCCATTCACAAATACATTAAATACATAGCTCAGTTTATTCTACAGCATCTAGATTAAAGGAGGCAGCTAAAATGTATGTTTATTAAAGCTGCTCTGAAAAGACAAGAAAAGTTAAAGAGGGTCTATGGCTGTAGATAAGCAGGTTTCCCTCTATGCAAACTTAGGTTGAAAATAAAAAAAGACTCCTAACATGATACAGTCTTAAACATCTACATCTACGTATTTTACAATAGCACTATACCTTCTTTTGACATTTATGAAAACTTGGGGTTTTAGGTTTAATTCCTGGAATATTTTCCATAAATTAAACTTGACATCTTGCAATGAAGAATGGCTTCATTGACAATAGTTTAAACAAATCCTTTAAAGAAAACTTTTTCAATCAACATTATCAGAAACAGACCTTTGGCTAGAAAAAAAGGGTCTCAGGTTGAAAGATTAAATATAATTCCACCAAAAATTACTGGTTATATTATGTCTGATATTGTCAATTTCCTAGGGAAACACTGCACTATTTTCACAATGACTTCAGAAGAAATTGACCAATTAGAAGGAAGAAACTAAAGATAAAGTCAAAGCAACACTTTCTTGGTTTTAAATTCTGCAAGACAGCTATTTAGAGGAAGGAAAATGATGTTTGCAGCTCAAATATGCAGGCTTAGTGTGAACTTTACCTCCAGAGAATACATATAGTCTAGAATATTTATAAATGTCCCTACATCATGTAAAAGATTCATTTTGAGAATGTACTGCTTGAGATACCAAAGTTAATCAACCGCAAGACACCAATCTGTAGCTAAGCAGGCTCTCTTAGTTCTACTGTTCATTAAACTTATTTTTCAAGTCTAAATAAGCTTAACCCACATTGTTAATAAGGTATGCAGTGTGGACTATTGATATTCTACTTGTACCACTGGCGCATATTAAAATTGTATTAATATTTATCTCTGTTTCTTAGAAAGAAATTCAAGTTTTAATAAAGATACACTGCTTGCTAAGTTTGCATATACTCTAAATGAAAATATCTGTAGAAGTTGCAGACAGTTCAGATGTGAGATCACAGATCTGATTTTTGGAAGTCAGGTTTAGATCAGTTTCAATGGTTATCTTGAACTGAGATATTTATCCTAACAGAAATATTGTCACAGTGTAAAAATTGTATAGTACAGCAGTTGTATTACAAAATTCTAATTAAGAATCTGAATCTTAAAATCTCAGGTGTTTTTTTAAGAAATACTTAAATCTTATCACATCTCCGTATAGAGATTTATGCTGCCAATATTCTAGGAAAGCAATGGACTGCATTCTCTTTTGGCTTTACGGTGTGTTTTCTCTAGTTTTAAATTCAGAGATGGATCAGAAGTTATATGAAATGCAAGTTTATTAATATTCTTTCTAAAGATTTGTATTGGGGGCCAATTATCTGCTTGCTAAAGTAACAGTATTCTGCTGCCATTGCTGTTATGCTTCCTGATCCAATTTAAAAGTACATTCTCTGTTCTCTACTACTGCTTTTTCAGGAGAATTGTTAAACTCAACACTCTTTGCTGGCCTCAAAGGGAATCACACAAAGCACTTCATAGGCTGTTTATTCTCTGACTGGCCTGTACAAATGAGAAAACTTGTGTCTTGTAACTTAAAACATCTTTTAACACAGAAACTAAGGGCAGAATACGGTAAAAAGAGTTTATTGGCAGGAGAAGATACAGGTGGTGTCTTGTTGATCAATTTGATACAGTGTGACACAGTATGATACTGAGCTTGGACCTACTTATTTATTTCACTGCGAACTGTATTTGTGTCATTGAACACTATGTGAGATGTTTTTGATAGGGAATAGGGATATTTCACTTTTGTCATGGTGAAACAGTTGTTTTTTTAACTGCAGTTTTAAAAATTCCTGCTATTCTTTCATTTTCTTCTTTGTTTTCTACATGACATAAAAAACAGTTTTCTTGAGGAAACTGGTGTTTACATGCATGATTACACAAGTATGGCTTTTTATGTCAAATAATAACTGTAAGAAATATTTTCAGAGTATCCAGTATAACAGATAGTCAGCATTGTAGGTATTCAGCCACATACTCTCATAATTCTGTGCCCAATGTTCCCATTGTTCTCAAGGGAGCCCTTCAATGCTGAATAGATTTGAAAAGAGATAATTTAGTTGGGTGTCTAAACCAAACAAGATTTCTCTTTAAAATCTGCCATCTTCCTTCACTACTGTGGCCATAATTTTCACCAGCTGTCTTCTGGTGAACTTGAAGTTTATATATGAATGTAAAAATAATATTTTAGGGTTAAGGATATTTTAGAGAATATTTAGATATTTTAGAGAATCTCTAAATACTGAAAACTTTTAAAACCATTCAAAGAACTGCCTTAAAATAAATACTTAAATTCAAATCTGTTTAAAAACCCCAAGCCAAAATCATAATTATCATAAACAGCCTTTACGCATATGTTTAAGAGAAAGAGAAAAATAAAGGAGATTATCTAAGGCTGTGCCTGCATTAGCAAGTACTGAGGCCCAACAGGAGCATACCTGAAGAGTGAAATAGCATCAGCATCAGGAGCTTAGTTTAGTCTGTCTCTGTTCTGGTCCCTTAGACAAAATGCTTGTTAATGTCTGGAGTGCCAGAGAGTGTGCTCTAACATTTCCTGGTTTAGCTTTAGAATATGAGAGGATCTAAATTAATGTGTTCTAAGACACCTACTCAGTGCAAACCAAAATAAGACAAGGGATTCAAAAGCACAGTCCTGATCCAACCTAAAATGCTTGAAGTAGACATACTGTCTCTCTTGGAGCAGACACAGTGATAATATATAATAACTCTAGCAACTGAGTCAACCATAAATTTTCTGTATTACATACGCTTACCTTCAGATTCTGCCTCTGAACTACATGCATTTTTGTCACCCAAAATAAATATGATGCTAGGCAAGAAGACTGTCATATTGTGACCAGGCAGAGGAAATGATCCAAATACCACAATTTCCTATGTTAATGAAAACATGGCAAGAAAAGTTTATACATCAGCATATCATGTTCATGTTTTCTTCATTTACAGATATGCACAACTACCAAAAAATATATTTCTATTATAAAGTGATCTTTACTTCAAGAATGGGATACTTTGCTTATATAAATATGGATCAGCAATTTTTATACTTAAATATTACTACTGAAAGCCCACACTCCTGTTGCCCATATATGACCATTCACAGACTGTAGACCACTGCCGTGGGAAAATGGTCATTACACTGTGGTAAAGGCAATAAAAAATTGAAAGTGGAATAAAAAACCTGAAAATAATGGAATATTCTGCCCCTTTTCTCATGAATTAACTGGGCAGCTGAAGCTCATATACTTTTTAATAATGAGGAAAGATATATAAAATTGGCAGTATCTGCAAGTAATCATTTTTGTGTAAACTATTCCAAACTCAGTTTTAAGTAAGCTGGAAGAGTAATTACTATTAGTTAAAAAGAAATATTGTAGCACACAGCATGATCTCGTAAGTTAAAAGTGTTTTAAACAGCAATAAACATAGTCTGGGGGAATGTGATGTTGGGTTTATTACAATACATCTGTGAAGGTTCCTGTCAAACAAATAGCAGGTTGAACACCAGGGGCTAGAATCAAAACTGTAGTGAAATTAATCCACACAGAAAAATAATAATGACCCCCAACTTTTTTCAGGACAACTGTGTTGTCCAAAAACCACAGAAGTCTCAGCATAAATGTAGCAAAAATTACTGAAGTACACTGTTTTATCCAGTTCAATATCTTTACATCAATTCCACCAAAATGAACTCATGCACACATTTTAAAGTAGAAAAAAGTTTGCCCTTGGTAATGTTTCTTGATAACATTTCTTTAACGTTAAGCAGTTACAGTATAGGGTTAACTGGATTACAATTACTATGGTGTTAAAGTATTACATCTCTAAATGAAGAAAATTACAAAATATTCTATAGCTAGTACGGAAACATTTGCAGACTCACAACAAATAGTGTTCACTAAAATTCTGCCTTTTTATCTTGCCCATAGATTTTCATTCTCCTCTATATCACCTGCAGTCTTAATTTCTAGATGTCTGGCCCTGGCTTTTACAATTTTGAAACTTGTTTTAATATTACTTGTTCTAGATCATTCTGTAGTACCCTGCTGGTATTCCATCTTTATGACTTTACTGTTTTCTTAATCTCAATTATAAACTAGCCACACTAGCTTTATTTTTTCATATCCAAACCCTGTGTACACTAAATGAATAATAAAGTGATGTGATGTCCACATACACTGAAGATGCTGTACCAAAAACTACTTTGGAGATTACCAGTTAGGTCTTAGTGCTACAGTGATTCTTGCATAGTCTAAATTTACTAAATCAGAGTATCAGACAGTTCTAAGTCAAACAGCTCAAGGAATGTAAAGAATAAAATAACACACTTTTGTAGCCACATTTATAATATAATTTTAAA